>NW_026529454.1:0-188296 GCF_028500815.1 Rissa tridactyla | reverse complement strand
GGCTACGCAAGCGGTTCCCAAAGAGCTTTAGAACAAGGCATAGTTTTCCCTGCTGGCTCTTTGGGCGGGGGACCCATCTCCAGCCGTATGGCCATTTTTGTGCCTGGCGCGGCGCCAAGTGGGAAAGGGTGGCTTTGAGGCTGAAGGCAGCAGGAAAGCCCGCAGCCCCCAGGTCTGTGGGGCTACGCAAGCGGTTCCCAAAGAGCTTTAGAACAAGGCATAGTTTTCCCTGCTGGCTCTTTGGGCGGGGGGACCCATCTCCAGCCGTATGGCCATTTTTGTGCTTGGCGCGGCGCCAAGTGGGAAAGGGTGGTGTCGAGGCTGAAGGCAGCAGGAAAGCCCACAGCCCCCAGGTCTGTGGGGCTACGCAAGTGGTTCCCAAAGAGCTTTAGAACAAGGCATAGTTTTCCCTGCTAGCTCTTTGGGCGGGGGACCCATCTCCAGCCGTATGGCCATTTTTGTGCCTGGCGCGGTGCGTAGTGGGAAAGGGTGGTTTAGAGGCTGAAGGCAGCAGCAAAGCCCGCAGCCCCCAGGTCTGTGGGGCCAAGCAAGCGGTTCCCAAAGAGCTTTAGAACAAGGCATAGTTTTCCCTGATGGCTCTTTGGGCATGGGACCCATCTCCAGCCATAGGCCATTTTTGTGCCTGATAGGGCGCCAAGTGGGAAAGGGTGGCTTTGAGGCTGAAGGCAGCAGGAAAGCCTGCAGCCCCCAGGTCTGTGGGGCTACGCAAGCGGTTCCCAAAGAGCTTTAGAAGAAGGCATAGTTTTCCCTGCTGGCTCTTTGGACGGGGGACCCATTTCCAGCCGTATGGCCATTTTTGTGCCTGGCGCGGTGCGTAGTGGTAAAGGGTGGTTTTGACGCTGAAGGCAGCAGGAAAGCCCGCAGCCCCCAGGTCTGTGGGGCTACGCAAGCGGTTCCCAAAGAGCTTTAGAACAAGGCATAGTTTTCCCTGCTGGCTCTTTGGGCGGGGGACCCATCTCCAGCCGTATGGCCATTTTTGTGCCTGGCGCGGCGCCAAGTGGGAAAGGGTGGTTTTGAGGCTGAAGGCAGCAGCAAAGCCTGCAGCCCCCAGGTCTGTGGGGCTACGCAAGCGGTTCCCAAAGAGCTTTAGAACAAGGCATAGTTTTCCCTGCTGGCTCTTTGGGCATGGGACCCATCTCCAGCCATATGGCCATTTTTGTGCCTGGCGCGGCGCCAAGTGGGAAAGGGTGGCTTTGAGGCTGAAGGCAGCAGGAAAGCCTGCAGCCCCCAGGTCTCTGGGTCTACGCAAGCAGTTCCCAAAGAGCTTTAGAACAAGGCATAATTTTCCCTGCTGTCTCTCTGGGCGGGGGACCCATCTCCAGCCATAGGCCGTTTTTGTGCCTGGCGCGGCGCCAAGTGGGAAAGGGTGCTGTCGAGGCTGAAGGCAGCAGCAAAGCCTGCAGCCCCCAGGTCTGTGGGGCTATGCAAGCGGTTCCCAAAGAGCTTTAGAACAAGGCATAGTTTTCCCTGCTGGCTCTTTGGGCGGGGGACCCATCTCCAGCCGTATGGCCATTTTTGTGCTTGGCGCGGCGCCAAGTGGGAAAGGGTGGTGTCGAGGCTGAAGGCAGCAGGAAAGCCCACAGCCCCCAGGTCTGTGGGGCTACGCAAGTGGTTCCCAAAGAGCTTTAGAACAAGGCATAGTTTTCCCTGCTAGCTCTTTGGGCGGGGGACCCATCTCCAGCCGTATGGCCATTTTTGTGCCTGGCGCGGTGCGTAGTGGGAAAGGGTGGTTTAGAGGCTGAAGGCAGCAGCAAAGCCCGCAGCCCCCAGGTCTGTGGGGCCAAGCAAGCGGTTCCCAAAGAGCTTTAGAACAAGGCATAGTTTTCCCTGATGGCTCTTTGGGCATGGGACCCATCTCCAGCCATAGGCCATTTTTGTGCCTGATAGGGCGCCAAGTGGGAAAGGGTGGCTTTGATTCTGAAGGCAGCAGGAAAGCCTGCAGCCCCCAGGTCTGTGGGGCTACGCAAGCGGTTCCCAAAGAGCTTTAGAAGAAGGCATAGTTTTCCCTGCTGGCTCTTTGGACGGGGGACCCATTTCCAGCCGTATGGCCATTTTTGTGCCTGGCGCGGTGCGTAGTGGTAAAGGGTGGTTTTGACGCTGAAGGCAGCAGGAAAGCCCGCAGCCCCCAGGTCTGTGCGGCTACGCAAGCGGTTCCCAAAGAGCTTTAGAACAAGGCATAGTTTTCCCTGCTGGCTCTTTGGGCGGGGGACCCATCTCCAGCCGTATGGCCATTTTTGTGCCTGGCGCGGCGCCAAGTGGGAAAGGGTGGTTTTGAGGCTGAAGGCAGCAGCAAAGCCTGCAGCCCCCAGGTCTGTGGGGCTACGCAAGCGGTTCCCAAAGAGCTTTAGAACAAGGCATAGTTTTCCCTGCTGGCTCTTTGGGCATGGGACCCATCTCCAGCCATATGGCCAGTTTTGTGCCTGGCGCGGCGCCAAGTGGGAAAGGGTGGCTTTGAGGCTGAAGGCAGCAGGAAAGCCTGCAGCCCCCAGGTCTCTGGGTCTACGCAAGCAGTTCCCAAAGAGCTTTAGAACAAGGCATAATTTTCCCTGCTGTCTCTCTGGGTGGGGGACCCATCTCCAGCCATAGGCCGTTTTTGTGCCTGGCGCGGCGCCAAGTGGGAAAGGGTGCTGTCGAGGCTGAAGGCAGCAGCAAAGCCTGCAGCCCCCAGGTCTGTGGGGCTATGCAAGCGGTTCCCAAAGAGCTTTAGAACAAGGCATAGTTTTCCCTGCTGGCTCTTTGGGCGGGGGACCCATCTCCAGTCGTATGGCTATTTCTATGCCTAGCGCGGTGCGTAGTGGCAAAGGGTGGTTTTGAGGCTGAAGGCAGCAGGAAAGCCCGCAGCCCCCAGGTCTGTGGGACTACGCAAGCAGTTCCCAAAGAGCTTTAGAACAAGGCATAATTTTCCCTGCTGTCTCTTTGGGCGGGGGACCCATCTCCAGCCATATGCCATTTTTGTGCCTGGCGCGGCGCCAAGTGGGAAAGGGTGGTGTGAAGGCTGAATGCAGCAGGAAAGCCCACAGCCCCCAGGTCTGTGGGGCTACGCAAGCGGTTCCCAAGGAGCTTTAGAACAAGGCATAGTTTTCCCTGCTGGCTCTTTGAGCATGGGACCCATCTCCAGCCATAGGCCATTTTTGTGCCTGATGCGGCGCCAAGTGGGAAAGGGTGGCTTTGAGGCTGAAGGCAGCAGGAAAGCCTGCAGCCCCCAGGTCTGTGGGGCTACGCAAGCGGTTCCCAAAGAGCTTTAGAACAAGGCATAGTTTTCCCTGCTGGCTCTTTGGGCGGGGGACCCATCTCCAGCCGTATGGCCATTTTTGTGCCTGGCGCGGCACCAAGAGGGAAAGGGTGGCTTCGAGGCTGAAGGCAGCAGCAAAGCCCGCAGCCCCCAGGTCTGTGGGGCTACGCAAGTGGTTCCCAAAGAGCTTTAGAACAAGGCATAGTTTTCCCTGCTGGCTCTTTGGGCGGGGGACCCATCTCCAGCCGTATGGCCATTTTTGAGCCTGGCGCGGCGCCAGGTGGGAAAGGGTGGCTTTGAGGCTGAAGGCAGGAGCAAAGCCTGCAGCCCCAAGGTCTGTGGGGCTACGCAAGCGGTTCCCAAAGAGCTTTAGAACAAGTCATAATTTTCCCAGCTGGCTCTTAGGGCATGGGACCCATCTCCAGCCATAGGCCATTTTTGTGCCTGGCGCGACGCCAAGTGGGAAAGGGTGCTGTCGAGGCTGAAGGCAGCAGGAAAGCCTGCAGCCCCCAGGTCTGTGCAGCTACGCAAGCTGTTTCCAAAGAGCTTTAGAACAAGGCATAGTTTTCCCTGCTGGCTCTTTGGGCGGGGGACCCATCTCCAGCCATAGGCCGTTTTTGTGCCTGGCGCGGCGCCAAGTGGGAAAGGGTGCTGTCGAGGCTGAAGTCAGCAGCAAAGCCTGCAGCCCCCAGGTCTGTGGGGCTATGCAAGAGGTTGCCAAAGATCTTTAGAACAAGGCATAGTTTTCCTTGCTGGCTCTTAGGGCATGGGACCCATCTCCAGCCATAGGCCATTTTTGTGCCTGATGCAGCGCCAAGTGGGAAAGGGTGGCTTTGAGGCTGAAGGCAGCAGGAAAGCCCGCAGCCCCCAGGTCTGTGGGGCTACGCAAGCGGTTTCCAAAGAGCTTTAGAACAAGGCATAGTTTTCCCTGCTGGCTCTTTGGGCGGGGGACCCATCTCCAGCCGTATGGCCATTTTTGTGCCTGGCGCGGCACCAAGAGGGAAAGGGTGGATTCGAGGCTGAAGGCAGCAGCAAAGACCGCAGCCCCCAGGTCTGTGGGGCTACGCAAGTGGTTCCCAAAGAGCTTTAGAACAAGGCATAGTTTTCCCTGCTGGCTCTTTGGGCGGGGGACCCATCTCCAGCCGTATGGCCATTTTTGAGCCTGGCGCGGTGCGTAGCGGGAAAGGGTGGCTTTGAGGCTGAAGGCAGCAGGAAAGCCTGCAGCCCCCAGGTCTGTGGGGCCAAGCAAGCGGTTCCCAAAGAGCTTTAGAACAAGGCATAGTTTTCCCTGATGGCTCTTTGGGCATGGGACCGATCTCCAGCCATAGGCCATTTTTGTGCCTGGCGCGACGCCAAGTGGGAAAGGGTGCTGTCGAGGCTGAAGGCAGCAGGAAAGCCTGCAGCCCCCAGGTCTGTGCAGCTACGCAAGCTGTTTCCAAAGAGCTTTAGAACAAGGCATAGTTTTCCCTGCTGGCTCTTTGGGCGGGGGACCCATCTCCAGCCATAGGCCGTTTTTGTGCCTGGCGCGGCGCCAAGTGGGAAAGGGTGCTGTCGAGGCTGAAGTCAGCAGCAAAGCCTGCAGCCCCCAGGTCTGTGGGGCTATGCAAGAGGTTGCCAAAGATCTTTAGAACAAGGCATAGTTTTCCTTGCTGGCTCTTAGGGCATGGGACCCATCTCCAGCCATAGGCCATTTTTGTGCCTGATGCAGCGCCAAGTGGGAAAGGGTGGCTTTGAGGCTGAAGGCAGCAGGAAAGCCCGCAGCCCCCAGGTCTGTGGGGCTACGCAAGCGGTTTCCAAAGAGCTTTAGAACAAGGCATAGTTTTCCCTGCTGGCTCTTTGGGCGGGGGACCCATCTCCAGCCGTATGGCCATTTTTGTGCCTGGCGCGGCACCAAGAGGGAAAGGGTGGATTCGAGGCTGAAGGCAGCAGCAAAGCCCGCAGCCCCCAGGTCTGTGGGGCTACGCAAGTGGTTCCCAAAGAGCTTTAGAACAAGGCATAGTTTTCCCTGCTGGCTCTTTGGGCGGGGGACCCATCTCCAGCCGTATGGCCATTTTTGAGCCTGGCGCGGTGCGTAGCGGGAAAGGGTGGCTTTGAGGCTGAAGGCAGCAGGAAAGCCTGCAGCCCCCAGGTCTGTGGGGCCAAGCAAGCGGTTCCCAAAGAGCTTTAGAACAAGGCATAGTTTTCCCTGATGGCTCTTTGGGCATGGGACCGATCTCCAGCCATAGGCCATTTTTGTGCCTGATAGGGCGCCAAGTGGGAAAGGGTGGCTTTGAGGCTGAAGGCAGCAGGAAAGCCTGCAGCCCCAGGTCTGTGGGGCTACGCAAGCGGTTCCCAAAGAGCTTTAGAACAAGGCATAGTTTTCCCTGCTGGCTCTTTGGCGGGGGACCCATCTCCAGCCATAGGCCGTTTTTGTGCCTGGCGCGGCGCCAAGTGGGAAAGGGTGCTGTCGAGGCTGAAGTCAGCAGCAAAGCCTGCAGCCCCCAGGTCTGTGGGGCTATGCAAGAGGTTGCCTAAGATCTTTAGAACAAGGCATAGTTTTCCTTGCTGGGTCTTTGGGCATGGGACCCATCTCCAGCCATAGGCCATTTTTGTGCCTGATGCAGCGCCAAGTGGGAAAGGGTGGCTTTGAGGCTGAAGGCAGCAGGAAAGCATGCAGCCCCCAGGTCTGTGGGGCTATGGAAGCGGTTCCCAAAGAGCTTTAGAACAAGGCATAGTTTTCCCTGCTGGCTCCTTGGGCATGGGACCCATCTCCAGCCATAGGCCATTTTTGTGCCTGGCGCATTGCGAAGTGGGAAAGGGTGTCTTTGAGGCTGAAGGCAGCAGGAAAGCCCGCAGCCCCCACGTCTGTGGGGCCAAGCAAGCGGTTCCCAAAGAGCTTTAGAACAAGGCATAGTTTTCCCTGCTGGCTCTTTGGGCGGGGGACCCATATGCAGCCATATGGCCATTTTTATGCCTGGCGAAGCGCCAAGTGGGAAAGGGTGGTGTCGAGGCTGAAGGCAGCAGGAAAGCCTGCAGCCCCCAGGTCTGTGGGGCTACGCAAGCGGTTCCCAAAGAGCTTTAGAACAAGGCATAGTTTTCCCTGCTGGCTCTTTGGGCGGGGGAGCCATCTCCAGCCGTATGGCCATTTTTGAGCCTGGCCCGGCGCCAAGCGGGAAAGGGTGGCTTTGAGGCTGAAGGCAGCAGGAGAGCCCGCAGCCCCCAGGTCTGTGGGGCTACGCAAGCGGTTCCCAAAGAGCTTTAGAACAAGGCATAGTTTTCCCTGCTGGCTCTTTGGGCGGGGGACCCATCTCCAGCCGTATGGCCATTTTTGTGCCTGGCGCGGCGCCAAGTGGGAAGGGTGTTGTCGAACATGAAGGCAGAAGGAAAGCCCACAGCCCCCAGGTGTGTGCGGCTACGCAAGCGGTTCCCAAAGAGCTTTAGAACAAGGCATAGTTTTCCCTGATGGCTCTTTGGGCGGGGGACCCATCTCCAGCCATAGGCCATTTTTTTTTTCCTGGCGCGACGCCAAGTGGGAAAGGGTGGCTTTGAGGCTGAAGGCAGCAGGAAAGCCCGCAGCCCCCAGGTCTGTGGGGCTACGCAAGCGGTTCCCAAAGAGCTTTAGAACAAGGCATAGTTTTCCCTGCTGGCTCTTTGGGCGGGGGACCCATCTCCAGCCGTATGGCCATTTTTGTGCCTAGCGCGGCGCCAAGTGGGAAAGGGTGGTGTCGAGGCTGAAGGCAGCAGGAAAGCCCGCAGCCCCCAGGTCTGTGGGGCTACGCAAGCGGTTCCCAAAGAGCTTTAGAACAAGGCATAGTTTTCCCTGCTGGCTCTTTGGGCGGGGGACCCATCTCCAGCCGTATGGCCATTTTTGTGCCTGGCACGGCGCCAAGTGGGAAAGGGTGGTGTCGAGGCTGAAGGCAGCAGCAAAGCCCGCAGCCCCCAGGTCTGTAGGGCTACGCAAGCGGTTCCCAAAGAGCTTTAGAACAAGGCATAGTTTTCCCTGCTGGCTCTTTGGGCGGGGGACCCATCTCCAGCCGTATGGCCATTTTTGTGCCTGGCCCGGTGCCAAGTGTGAAAGGGTGGCTTTGAGGCTGAAGGCAGGAGCAAAGCCTGCAGCCCTAAGGTCTGTGGGGCTACGCAAGCGGTTCCCAAAGAGCTTTAGAACAAGGCATAGTTTTCCCTGCTGGCTCTTAGGGCATGGGACCCATCTCCAGCCATAGGCCATTTTTCTGCCTGGCGCGATGCCAAGTGGGAAAGGGTGGTGTCGAGTCTGAAGGCAGCAGGAAAGCCTGCAGCCCCCAGGTCTGTGGGGCTACGCAAGCGGTTCCCAAAGAGCTTTAGAACAAGGCATAGTTTTCCCTGCTGGCTCTTTGGGCGGGGGACCCATCTCCAGCCGTATGGCCATTTTTGTGCCTAGCGCGGCGCCAAGTGGGAAAGGGTGGTGTCGAGGCTGAAGGCAGCAGGAAAGCCCGCAGCCCCCAGGTCTGTGGGGCTACGCAAGCGGTTCCCAAAGAGCTTTAGAACAAGGCATAGTTTTCCCTGCTGGCTCTTTGGGCGGGGGACCCATCTCCAGCCGTATGGCCATTTTTGTGCCTGGCACGGCGCCAAGTGGGAAAGGGTGGTGTCGAGGCTGAAGGCAGCAGCAAAGCCCGCAGCCCCCAGGTCTGTAGGGCTACGCAAGCGGTTCCCAAAGAGCTTTAGAACAAGGCATAGTTTTCCCTGCTGGCTCTTTGGGCGGGGGACCCATCTCCAGCCGTATGGCCATTTTTGTGCCTGGCCCGGTGCCAAGTGTGAAAGGGTGGCTTTGAGGCTGAAGGCAGGAGCAAAGCCTGCAGCCCCCAGGTCTGTGGGGCTACGCAAGCGGTTCCCAAAGAGCTTTAGAACAAGGCATAGTTTTCCCTGCTGGCTCTTAGGGCATGGGACCCATCTCCAGCCATAGGCCATTTTTCTGCCTGGCGCGATGCCAAGTGGGAAAGGGTGGTGTCGAGTCTGAAGGCAGCAGGAAAGCCTGCAGCCCCCAGGTCTGTGGGGCTACGCAAGCGGTTCCCAAAGAGCTTTAGAACAAGGCATAGTTTTCCCTGCTGGCTCTTTGGGCGGGGGACCCATCTCCAGCCGTATGGCCATTTTTGTGCCTGGCGCGGCGCCAAGTGGGAAAGGGTGGTGTCGAGGCTGAAGGCAGCAGCAAAGCCTGCAGCCCCCAGGTCTGTGGGGCCAAGCAAGCGGTTCCCAAAGAGCTTTAGAACAAGGCATAGTTTTCCCTGCTGTCTCTTTGGGCGGGGGACCCATCTCCAGCCGTATGGCCATTTTTGTGCGTGGCGCGGTGCGTAGCGGGAAAGGGTGGTTTTGAGGCTGAAGGCAGCAGGAAAGCCTGCAGCCCCCAGGTCTGTGGGGCCAAGCAAGCGGTTCCCAAAGAGCTTTAGAACAAGGCATAGTTTTCCCTGCTGGCTCTTTGGGCGGGGGATCCATCTGCAGCCATAGGCTGTTTTTGTGCCTGATAGGGCGCCAAGTGGGAAAGGGTGGTGTCGAGGCTGAAGGCAGCAGCAAAGCCTGCAGCCCCCAGGTCTGTAGGGCTATGCAAGAGGTTGCCAAAGAGCTTTAGAACAAGGCATAGTTTTCCCTGCTGGCTCTTTGGGCATGGGACCCATCTCCAGCCATAGGCCATTTTTGTGCCTGGCGCGGCGCCAAGTGGGAAAGGGTGGCTTTGAGGCTGAAGGCAGCAGGAAAGCCTGCAGCCCCCAGGTCTGTGGGGCTACGCAAGCGGTTCCCAAAGAGCTTTAGAACAAGGCATAGTTTTCCCTGCTGGCTCCTTGGGCGGGGGACCCATCTCCAGCCGTATGGCCATTTTTGTGCCTAGCGCGGCGCCAAGTGGGAAAGGGTGGTGTCGAGGCTGAAGGCAGCAGGAAAGCCCGCAGCCCCCAGGTCTGTGGGGCTACGCAAGCGGTTCCCAAAGAGCTTTAGAACAAGGCATAGTTTTCCCTGCTGGCTCTTTGGGCGGGGGACCCATCTACAGCCGTATGGCCATTTTTGTGCCTGGCGCGGCGCCAAGTGGGAAAGGGTGTTGTCGATTCTGAAGGCAGCAGGAAAGCCTGCAGCCCCCAGGTCTGTGGGGCTACGCAAGTGGTTCCCAAAGAGCTTTAGAACAAGGCATAGTTTTCCCTGCTGGCTCTTTGGGCGGGGGACCCATCTCCAGCCGTATGGCCAATTTGTGCCTAGCGCGACGCCAAGTGGGAAAGGGTGGCTTTGAGGCTGAAGGCAGCAGCAAAGCCTGCAGCCCCCAGGTCTGTGGGGCTACGCAAGCGGTTCCCAAAGAGCTTTAGAACAAGGCATAGTTTTCCCTGCTGGCTCTTAGGGCATGGGACCCATCTCCAGCCATAGGCCATTTTTCTGCCTGGCGCGATGCCAAGTGGGAAAGGGTGGTGTCGAGTCTGAAGGCAGCAGGAAAGCCTGCAGCCCCCAGGTCTGTGGGGCTACGCAAGCGGTTCCCAAAGAGCTTTAGAACAAGGCATAGTTTTCCCTGCTGGCTCTTTGGGCGGGGGACCCATCTCCAGCCGTATGGCCATTTTTGTGCCTAGCGCGGCGCCAAGTGGGAAAGGGTGGTGTCGAGGCTGAAGGCAGCAGGAAAGCCCGCAGCCCCCAGGTCTGTGGGGCTACGCAAGCGGTTCCCAAAGAGCTTTAGAACAAGGCATAGTTTTCCCTGCTGGCTCTTTGGGCGGGGGACCCATCTCCAGCCGTATGGCCATTTTTGTGCCTGGCACGGCGCCAAGTGGGAAAGGGTGGTGTCGAGGCTGAAGGCAGCAGCAAAGCCCGCAGCCCCCAGGTCTGTAGGGCTACGCAAGCGGTTCCCAAAGAGCTTTAGAACAAGGCATAGTTTTCCCTGCTGGCTCTTTGGGCGGGGGACCCATCTCCAGCCGTATGGCCATTTTTGTGCCTGGCCCGGTGCCAAGTGGGAAAGGGTGGCTTTGAGGCTGAAGGCAGGAGCAAAGCCTGCAGCCCTAAGGTCTGTGGGGCTACGCAAGCGGTTCCCAAAGAGCTTTAGAACAAGGCATAGTTTTCCCTGCTGGCTCTTAGGGCATGGGACCCATCTCCAGCCATAGGCCATTTTTCTGCCTGGCGCGATGCCAAGTGGGAAAGGGTGGTGTCGAGTCTGAAGGCAGCAGGAAAGCCTGCAGCCCCCAGGTCTGTGGGGCTACGCAAGCGGTTCCCAAAGAGCTTTAGAACAAGGCATAGTTTTCCCTGCTGGCTCTTTGGGCGGGGGACCCATCTCCAGCCGTATGGCCATTTTTGTGCCTGGCGCGGCGCCAAGTGGGAAAGGGTGGTGTCGAGGCTGAAGGCAGCAGCAAAGCCCGCAGCCCCCAGGTCTGTGGGGCTACGCAAGCGGTTCCCAAAGAGCTTTAGAACAAGGCATAGTTTTCCCTGCTGGCTCTTTGGGCGGGGGACCCATCTCCAGCCGTATGGCCATTTTTGTGCCTGGCGCGGTGCGTAGCGGGAAAGGGTGGTTTTGAGGCTGAAGGCAGCAGGAAAGCCTGCAGCCCCCAGGTCTGTGGGGCCAAGCAAGCGGTTCCCAAAGAGCTTTAGAACAAGGCATAGTTTTCCCTGGTGGCTCTTTGGGCGGGGGATCCATCTGCAGCCATAGGCTGTTTTTGTGCCTGATAGGGCGCCAAGTGGGAAAGGGTGGTGTCGAGGCTGAAGGCAGCAGCAAAGCCTGCAGCCCCCAGGTCTGTGGGGCTATGCAAGAGGTTGCCAAAGAGCTTTAGAACAAGGCATAGTTTTCCCTGCTGGCTCTTTGGGCATGGGACCCATCTCCAGCCATAGGCCATTTTTGTGCCTGGCGCGGCGCCAAGTGGGAAAGGGTGGCTTTGAGGCTGAAGGCAGCAGGAAAGCCTGCAGCCCCCAGGTCTGTGGGGCTACGCAAGCGGTTCCCAAAGAGCTTTAGAACAAGGCATAGTTTTCCCTGCTGGCTCTTTGGGCGGGGGACCCATCTCCAGCCGTATGGCCATTTTTGTGCCTAGCGCGGCGCCAAGTGGGAAAGGGTGGTGTCGAGGCTGAAGGCAGCAGGAAAGCCCGCAGCCCCCAGGTCTGTGGGGCTACGCAAGCGGTTCCCAAAGAGCTTTAGAACAAGGCATAGTTTTCCCTGCTGGCTCTTTGGGCGGGGGACCCATCTCCAGCCGTATGGCCATTTTTGTGCCTGGCACGGCGCCAAGTGGGAAAGGGTGGTGTCGAGGCTGAAGGCAGCAGCAAAGCCCGCAGCCCCCAGGTCTGTAGGGCTACGCAAGCGGTTCCCAAAGAGCTTCAGAACAAGGCATAGTTTTCCCTGCTGGCTCTTTGGGCGGGGGACCCATCTCCAGCCGTATGGCCATTTTTGTGCCTGGCCCGGTGCCAAGTGGGAAAGGGTGGCTTTGAGGCTGAAGGCAGGAGCAAAGCCTGCAGCCCTAAGGTCTGTGTGGCTACGCAAGCGGTTCCCAAAGAGCTTTAGAACAAGGCATAGTTTTCCCTGCTGGCTCTTTGGGCATGGGACCCATCTCCAGCCATAGGCCATTTTTGTGCCTGGCGCGGTGCCAAGTGGGAAAGGGTGGTGTCGAGTCTGAAGGCAGCAGGAAAGCCTGCAGCCCCCAGGTCTGTGGGGCTACGCAAGCGGTTCCCAAAGAGCTTTAGAACAAGGCATAGTTTTCCCTGCTGGCTCTTTGGGCGGGGGACCCATCTACAGCCGTATGGCCATTTTTCTGCCTGGCGCGGCGCCAAGTGGGAAAGGGTGGTGTCGAGTCTGAAGGCAGCAGGAAAGCCTGCAGCCCCCAGGTCTGTGGGGCTACGCAAGTGGTTCCCAAAGAGCTTTAGAACAAGGCATAGTTTTCCCTGCTGGCTCTTTGGGCGGGGGACCCATCTCCAGCCGTATGGCCAATTTGTGCCTATCGCGACGCCAAGTGGGAAAGGGTGGCTTTGAGGCTGAAGGCAGCAGCAAAGCCTGCAGCCCCCAGGTCTGTGGGGCTACGCAAGCGGTTCCCAAAGAGCTTTAGAACAATGCATAGTTTTCCTTGCTGGGTCTTTGGGCATGGGACCCATCTCCAGCCATAGGCCATTTTTGTGCCTGGCCCGGCGCGAAGCGGGAAAGGGTGGCTTTGAGGCTGAAGGCAGCAGCAAAGCCCACAGCCCCCAGGTCTGTGGGGCTACGCAAGCGGTTCCCAAAGAGCTTTAGAACAAGGCATAGTTTTCCCTGCTGGCTCTTTGGGCGGGGGAACCATCTCCAGCCGTATGGCCATTTTTGTGCCTGGCACGGCGCCAAGTGGGAAAGGGTGGTGTCGAGGCTGAAGGCAGCAGGAAAGCCCACAGCCCCCAGGTCTGTGGGGCTATGCAAGCGGTTCCCAAAGAGCTTTAGAACAAGGCATAGTTTTCCCTGGTGGCTCTTTGGGCATGGGACCCATCTCCACCCATAGGCCATTTTTCTGCCTGGCGCGACGCCAAGTGGGAAAGGGTGCTGTCGAGGCTGAAGGCAGCAGGAAAGCCTGCAGCCCCCAGGTCTGTGGGGCTACGCAAGCGGTTCCCAAAGAGCTTTAGGACAAGGCATAGTTTTCCCTGCTGGCTCTCTGGGCGGGGCACCCATCTGCAGCCATAGGCTGTTTTTGTGCCTGGCGCGGCGACAAGTGGGAAAGGGTGGTGTCGAGGCTGAAGGCAGCAGCAAAGCCCGCAGCCCCCAGGTCTGTGGGGCTACGCAAGCGGTTCCCAAAGAGCTTTAGAACAAGGCATAGTCTTCCCTGCTGGCTCTTTGGGCGGGGGACCCATCTCCAGCCGTATGGCAATTTTTTTGCCTGATGGAGTGCCAAGTGGGAAAGGGTGGCTTTGAGGCTGAAGGCAGCAGGAAAGCCTGCAGCCCCCAGGTCTGTGGGGCTACGCAAGCGGTTCCCAAAGAGCTTTAGAACAAGGCATAGTTTTCCTTGCTGGCTCTTTGGGCATGGGACCCATCTCCAGCCATAGGCCATTTTTGTGCCTGATGCGGCGCCAAGTGGGAAAGGGTGGCTTTGAGGCTGAAGGCAGCAGGAAAGCCCGCAGCCCCCAGGTCTGTGCGGCTACGCAAGCGGTTCCCAAAGAGCTTTAGAACAAGGCATAATTTTCCTTGCTGGCTCTCTGGGCGGGGGACCCATCTCCAGCCGTATGGCCACTTTTTTGCCTGGCGCGGCGCCAAGTGGGAAAGGGTGGTGTCGAGGCTGAAGGCAGCAGGAAAGCCCGCAGCCCCCAGGTCTGTGGGGCTACGCAAGCGGTTCCCAAAGAGCTTTAGAACAAGGCATAGTTTTCCCTGCTGGCTCTTTGGGCGGGGGACCCATCTCCAGCCGTATGGCCATTTTTGTGCCTGGCGCGGCGCCAAGTGGGAAAGGGTGGCTTTGAGGCTGAAGACAGCAGGAAAGCCCGCAGCCCCCAGGTCTGTGGGGCTACGCAAGCGGTTCCCAAAGAGCTTTAGAACAAGGCATAGTTTTCCCTGCTGGCTCTTTGGGCATGGGACCCATCTCCAGCCATAGGCCATTTTTGTGCCTGATAGGGCACCAAGTGGGAAAGGGTGGCTTTGAGGCTGAAGGCAGCAGGAAAGCCTGCAGCCCCCAAGTCTGTGGGGCTACGCAAGCGGTTCCCAAAGAGCTTTAGAAGAAGGCATAGTTTTCCCTGCTGGCTCTTTGGACGGGGGACCCATTTCCAGCCGTATGGCCATTTTTGTGCCTGGCGCGGTGCGTAGTGGTAAAGGGTGGCTTTGAGGCTGAAGGCAGCAGGAAAGCCTGCAGCCCCCAGGTCTCTGGGGCTACGCAAGCGGTTCCCAAAGAGCTTTAGAACAAGGCATAATTTTCCCTGCTGTCTCTCTGGGCGGGGGACCCATCTCCAGCCATAGGCCGTTTTTGTGCCTGGCGCGGCGCCAAGTGGGAAAGGGTGCTGTCGAGGCTGAAGGCAGCAGCAAAGCCTGCAGCCCCCAGGTCTGTGGGGCTATGCAAGCGGTTCCCAAAGAGCTTTAGAACAAGGCATAGTTTTCCCTGCTGGCTCTTTGGGCGGGGGACCCATCTCCAGTCATATGGCTATTTCTATGCCTAGCGCGGTGCGTAGTGGGAAAGGGTGGTTTTGAGGCTGAAGGCAGCAGGAAAGCCCGCAGCCCCCAGGTCTGTGGGACTACGCAAGCAGTTCCCAAAGAGCTTTAGAACAAGGCATAATTTTCCCTGCTGTCTCTTTGGGCGGGGGACCCATCTCCAGCCATAGGCCATTTTTGTGCCTGGCGCGGCGCCAAGTGGGAAAGGGTGGTGTGGAGGCTGAAGGCAGCAGCAAAGCCCGCAGCCCCCAGGTCTGTGGGGCTACGCAAGTGGTTCCCAAAGAGCTTTAGAACAAGGCATAGTTTTCCCTGCTGGCTCTTTGGGCGGGGGACCCATCTCCGGCCGTATGGCCATTTTTGAGCCTGGCGCGGCGCCAGGTGGGAAAGGGTGGCTTTGAGGCTGAAGGCAGGAGCAAAGCCTGCAGCCCCAAGGTCTGTGGGGCTACGCAAGCGGTTCCCAAAGAGCTTTAGAACAAGTCATAGTTTTCCCAGCTGGCTCTTAGGGCATGGGACCCATCTCCAGCCATAGGCCATTTTTGTGCCTGGCGCGACACCAAGTGGGAAAGGGTGCTGTCGAGGCTGAAGGCAGCAGGAAAGCCTGCAGCCCCCAGGTCTGTGGGGCTACGCAAGCGGTTCCCAAAGAGCTTTAGAACAAGGCATAGTTTTCCCTGCTGGCTCTTTGGGCGGGGGACCCATCTCCAGCCATAGGCCGTTTTTGTGCCTGGCGCGGCGCCAAGTGGGAAAGGGTGCTGTCGAGGCTGAAGTCAGCAGCAAAGCCTGCAGCCCCCAGGTCTGTGGGGCTATGCAAGAGGTTGCCTAAGATCTTTAGAACAAGGCATAGTTTTCCTTGCTGGGTCTTTGGGCATGGGACCCATCTCCAGCCATAGGCCATTTTTGTGCCTGATGCAGCGCCAAGTGGGAAAGGGTGGCTTTGAGGCTGAAGGCAGCAGGAAAGCATGCAGCCCCCAGGTCTGTGGGGCTATGGAAGCGGTTCCCAAAGAGCTTTAGAACAAGGCATAGTTTTCCCTGCTGGCTCCTTGGGCATGGGACCCATCTCCAGCCATAGGCCATTTTTGTGCCTGGCGCATTGCGAAGTGGGAAAGGGTGTCTTTGAGGCTGAAGGCAGCAGGAAAGCCCGCAGCCCCCACGTCTGTGGGGCTATGCAAGCGGTTCCCAAAGAGCTTTAGAACAAGGCATAGTTTTCCCTGCTGGCTCTTTGGGCGGGGGACCCATATGCAGCCATATGGCCATTTTTATGCCTGGCGAAGCGCCAAGTGGGAAAGGGTTGTGTCGAGGCTGAAGGCAGCAGGAAAGCCTGCAGCCCCCAGGTCTGTGGGGCTACGCAAGCGGTTCCCAAAGAGCTTTAGAACAAGGCATAGTTTTCCCTGCTGGCTCTGTGGGCGGGGGAGCCATCTCCAGCCGTATGGCCATTTTTGTGCCTGGCCCGGCGCCAAGCGGGAAAGGGTGGCTTTGAGGCTGAAGGCAGCAGGAGAGCCCGCAGCCCCCAGGTCTGTGGGGCTACGCAAGCGGTTCCCAAAGAGCTTTAGAACAAGGCATAGTTTTCCCTGCTGGCTCTTTGGGCGGGGGACCCATCTCCAGCCGTATGGCCATTTTTGTGCCTGGCGCGGTGCGTCGTGGGAAAGGGTGGTTTTGAGGCTGAAGGCAGCAGGAAAGCCTGCAGCCCCCAGGTCTGTGGGGCCAAGCAAGCGGTTCCCAAAGAGCTTTAGAACAAGGCATAGTTTTCCCTGATGGCTCTTTGGGCATGGGACCCATCTCCAGCCATAGGCCATTTTTGTGCCTCATAGGGCGCAAAGTGGGAAAGGGTGGCTTTGAGGCTGAAGGCAGCAGGAAAGCCCGCAGCCCCCAGGTCTGTGGGGCTATGCAAGCGGTTCCCAAAGAGCTTTAGAACAAGGCATAGTTTTCCTTGCTGGCTCTTTGGGCATGGGACCCATCTCCAGCCATAGGCCATTTTTGTGCCTGGCCCGGCGCCAAGTGGGAAAGGGTGGTGTCGAGCCTGAAGGCAGCAGGAAAGCCTGCAGCCCCCAGGTCTGTGGGGCTACGCAAGCGGTTCCCAAAGAGCTTTAGAACAAGGCATAGTTTTCCCTGCTCGCTCTTTGGGCATGGAACCCATCTCCAGCCGTATTGCCATTTTTGTGCCTAGCGCGGCGCCAAATGGGAAAGGGTGGCTTTGAGGCTGAAAGCAGCAGGAAAGTCTGCAGCCCCCAAGTCTCTTAGGCTATGCAAGCGGTTCCCAAAGAGCTTTAGAACAAGGCATAGTTTCCGCTGCTTGTTCTTTGGGCGGGGGACCCATCTCCAGCCATAGGCCATTTTTGTGCCTGGCGCGGCGCCAAGTGGGAAAGGGTGGTGTCGAGCCTGAAGGCAGCAGGAAAGCCTGCAGCCCCCAGGTCTGTGGGGCTACGCAAGCGGTTCCCAAAGAGCTTTAGAACAAGGCATAGTTTTCCCTGCTGGCTCTTTGGGCGGGGGACCCATCTCCAGCCGTATGGCCATTTTTGTGCCTGGCGCGGCGCCAAGTGGGAAGGGTGTTGTCGAACATGAAGGCAGAAGGAAAGCCCACAGCCCCCAGGTGTGTGCGGCTACGCAAGCGGTTCCCAAAGAGCTTTAGAACAAGGCATAGTTTTCCCTGCTTGTTCTTTGGTCGGGGGACCCATCTCCAGCCATAGGCCATTTTTTTTTTCCTGGCGCGACGCCAAGTGGGAAAGGGTGGCTTTGAGGCTGAAGGCAGCAGCAAAGCCTGCAGCCCCCAGGTCTGTGGGGCTACGCAAGCGGTTCCCAAAGAGCTTTAGAACAAGGCATAGTTTTCCCTGGTGGCTCTTTGGGCGGGGGATCCATCTGCAGCCATAGGCTGTTTTTGTGCCTGATAGGGCGCCAAGTGGGAAAGGGTGGTGTCGAGGCTGAAGGCAGCAGCAAAGCCTGCAGCCCCCAGGTCTGTGGGGCTATGCAAGAGGTTGCCAAAGAGCTTTAGAACAAGGCATAGTTTTCCCTGCTGGCTCTTTGGGCATGGGACCCATCTCCAGCCATAGGCCATTTTTGTGCCTGGCGCGGCGCCAAGTGCGAAAGGGTGGCTTTGAGGCTGAAGGCAGCAGGAAAGCCTGCAGCCCCCAGGTCTGTGGGGCTACGCAAGCGGTTCCCAAAGAGCTTTAGAACAAGGCATAGTTTTCCCTGCTGGCTCTTTGGGCGGGGGACCCATCTCCAGCCGTATGGCCATTTTTGTGCCTAGCGCGGCGCCAAGTGGGAAAGGGTGGTGTCGAGGCTGAAGGCAGCAGGAAAGCCCGCAGCCCCCAGGTCTGTGGGGCTACGCAAGCGGTTCCCAAAGAGCTTTAGAACAAGGCATAGTTTTCCCTGCTGGCTCTTTGGGCGGGGGACCCATCTCCAGCCATAGGCCATTTTTGTGCCTGGCACGGCGCCAAGTGGGAAAGGGTGGTGTCGAGGCTGAAGGCAGCAGCAAAGCCCGCAGCCCCCAGGTCTGTAGGGCTACGCAAGCGGTTCCCAAAGAGCTTCAGAACAAGGCATAGTTTTCCCTGCTGGCTCTTTGGGCGGGGGACCCATCTCCAGCCGTATGGCCATTTTTGTGCCTGGCCCGGTGCCAAGTGGGAAAGGGTGGCTTTGAGGCTGAAGGCAGGAGCAAAGCCTGCAGCCCTAAGGTCTGTGTGGCTACGCAAGCGGTTCCCAAAGAGCTTCAGAACAAGGCATAGTTTTCCCTGCTGGCTCTTTGGGCATGGGACCCATCTCCAGCCATAGGCCATTTTTGTGCCTGATGCAGCGCCAAGTGGGAAAGGGTGGCTTTGAGGCTGAAGGCAGCAGGAAAGCATGCAGCCCCCAGGTCTGTGGGGCTATGGAAGCGGTTCCCAAAGAGCTTTAGAACAAGGCATAGTTTTCCCTGCTGGCTCCTTGGGCATGGGACCCATCTCCAGCCATAGGCCATTTTTGTGCCTGGCGCATTGCGAAGTGGGAAAGGGTGTCTTTGAGGCTGAAGGCAGCAGGAAAGCCCGCAGCCCCCACGTCTGTGGGGCCAAGCAAGCGGTTCCCAAAGAGCTTTAGAACAAGGCATAGTTTTCCCTGCTGGCTCTTTGGGCGGGGGACCCATATGCAGCCATATGGCCATTTTTATGCCTGGCGAAGCGCCAAGTGGGAAAGGGTTGTGTCGAGGCTGAAGGCAGCAGGAAAGCCTGCAGCCCCCAGGTCTGTGGGGCTACGCAAGCGGTTCCCAAAGAGCTTTAGAACAAGGCATAGTTTTCCCTGCTGGCTCTGTGGGCGGGGGAGCCATCTCCAGCCGTATGGCCATTTTTGTGCCTGGCCCGGCGCCAAGCGGGAAAGGGTGGCTTTGAGGCTGAAGGCAGCAGGAGAGCCCGCAGCCCCCAGGTCTGTGGGGCTACGCAAGCGGTTCCCAAAGAGCTTTAGAACAAGGCATAGTTTTCCCTGCTGGCTCTTTGGGCGGGGGACCCATCTCCAGCCGTATGGCCATTTTTGTGCCTGGCGCGGTGCGTCGTGGGAAAGGGTGGTTTTGAGGCTGAAGGCAGCAGGAAAGCCTGCAGCCCCCAGGTCTGTGGGGCCAAGCAAGCGGTTCCCAAAGAGCTTTAGAACAAGGCATAGTTTTCCCTGATGGCTCTTTGGGCATGGGACCCATCTCCAGCCATAGGCCATTTTTGTGCCTCATAGGGCGCAAAGTGGGAAAGGGTGGCTTTGAGGCTGAAGGCAGCAGGAAAGCCCGCAGCCCCCAGGTCTGTGGGGCTATGCAAGCGGTTCCCAAAGAGCTTTAGAACAAGGCATAGTTTTCCTTGCTGGCTCTTTGGGCATGGGACCCATCTCCAGCCATAGGCCATTTTTGTGCCTGGCCCGGCGCCAAGTGGGAAAGGGTGGTGTCGAGCCTGAAGGCAGCAGGAAAGCCTGCAGCCCCCAGGTCTGTGGGGCTACGCAAGCGGTTCCCAAAGAGCTTTAGAACAAGGCATAGTTTTCCCTGCTCGCTCTTTGGGCATGGAACCCATCTCCAGCCGTATTGCCATTTTTGTGCCTAGCGCGGCGCCAAATGGGAAAGGGTGGCTTTGAGGCTGAAAGCAGCAGGAAAGTCTGCAGCCCCCAAGTCTCTTAGGCTATGCAAGCGGTTCCCAAAGAGCTTTAGAACAAGGCATAGTTTCCGCTGCTTGTTCTTTGGGCGGGGGACCCATCTCCAGCCATAGGCCATTTTTGTGCCTGGCGCGGCGCCAAGTGGGAAAGGGTGGTGTCGAGCCTGAAGGCAGCAGGAAAGCCTGCAGCCCCCAGGTCTGTGGGGCTACGCAAGCGGTTCCCAAAGAGCTTTAGAACAAGGCATAGTTTTCCCTGCTGGCTCTTTGGGCGGGGGACCCATCTCCAGCCGTATGGCCATTTTTGTGCCTGGCGCGGCGCCAAGTGGGAAGGGTGTTGTCGAACATGAAGGCAGAAGGAAAGCCCACAGCCCCCAGGTGTGTGCGGCTACGCAAGCGGTTCCCAAAGAGCTTTAGAACAAGGCATAGTTTTCCCTGCTTGTTCTTTGGTCGGGGGACCCATCTCCAGCCATAGGCCATTTTTTTTTTCCTGGCGCGACGCCAAGTGGGAAAGGGTGGCTTTGAGGCTGAAGGCAGCAGCAAAGCCTGCAGCCCCCAGGTCTGTGGGGCTACGCAAGCGGTTCCCAAAGAGCTTTAGAACAAGGCATAGTTTTCCCTGGTGGCTCTTTGGGCGGGGGATCCATCTGCAGCCATAGGCTGTTTTTGTGCCTGATAGGGCGCCAAGTGGGAAAGGGTGGTGTCGAGGCTGAAGGCAGCAGCAAAGCCTGCAGCCCCCAGGTCTGTGGGGCTATGCAAGAGGTTGCCAAAGAGCTTTAGAACAAGGCATAGTTTTCCCTGCTGGCTCTTTGGGCATGGGACCCATCTCCAGCCATAGGCCATTTTTGTGCCTGGCGCGGCGCCAAGTGCGAAAGGGTGGCTTTGAGGCTGAAGGCAGCAGGAAAGCCTGCAGCCCCCAGGTCTGTGGGGCTACGCAAGCGGTTCCCAAAGAGCTTTAGAACAAGGCATAGTTTTCCCTGCTGGCTCTTTGGGCGGGGGACCCATCTCCAGCCGTATGGCCATTTTTGTGCCTAGCGCGGCGCCAAGTGGGAAAGGGTGGTGTCGAGGCTGAAGGCAGCAGGAAAGCCCGCAGCCCCCAGGTCTGTGGGGCTACGCAAGCGGTTCCCAAAGAGCTTTAGAACAAGGCATAGTTTTCCCTGCTGGCTCTTTGGGCGGGGGACCCATCTCCAGCCGCATGGCCATTTTTGTGCCTGGCACGGCGCCAAGTGGGAAAGGGTGGTGTCGAGGCTGAAGGCAGCAGCAAAGCCCGCAGCCCCCAGGTCTGTAGGGCTACGCAAGCGGTTCCCAAAGAGCTTCAGAACAAGGCATAGTTTTCCCTGCTGGCTCTTTGGGCGGGGGACCCATCTCCAGCCGTATGGCCATTTTTGTGCCTGGCCCGGTGCCAAGTGGGAAAGGGTGGCTTTGAGGCTGAAGGCAGGAGCAAAGCCTGCAGCCCTAAGGTCTGTGTGGCTACGCAAGCGGTTCCCAAAGAGCTTCAGAACAAGGCATAGTTTTCCCTGCTGGCTCTTTGGGCATGGGACCCATCTCCAGCCATAGGCCATTTTTGTGCCTGGCGCGGTGCCAAGTGGGAAAGGGTGGTGTCGAGTCTGAAGGCAGCAGGAAAGCCTGCAGCCCCCAGGTCTGTGGGGCTACGCAAGCGGTTCCCAAAGAGCTTCAGAACAAGGCATAGTTTTCCCTGCTGGCTCTTTGGGCGGGGGACCCATCTCCAGCCGTATGGCCATTTTTGTGCCTGGCGCGGCGCCAAGTGGGAAAGGGTGGTGTCGAGTCTGAAGGCAGCAGGAAAGCCTGCAGCCCCCAGGTCTGTGGGGCTACGCAAGTGGTTCCCAAAGAGCTTTAGAACAAGGCATAGTTTTCCCTGCTGGCTCTTTGGGCGGGGGACCCATCTCCAGCCGTATGGCCAATTTGTGCCTAGCGCGACGCCAAGTGGGAAAGGGTGGCTTTGAGGCTGAAGGCAGCAGCAAAGCCTGCAGCCCCCAGGTCTGTGGGGCTACGCAAGCGGTTCCCAAACAGCTTTAGAACAATGCATAGTTTTCCTTGCTGGGTCTTTGGGCATGGGACCCATCTCCAGCCATAGGCCATTTTTGTGCCTGGCCCGGCGCGAAGCGGGAAAGGGTGGCTTTGAGGCTGAAGGCAGCAGCAAAGCCCACAGCCCCCAGGTCTGTGGGGCTACGCAAGCGGTTCCCAAAGAGCTTTAGAACAAGGCATAGTTTTCCCTGCTGGCTCTTTGGGCGGGGGACCCATCTCCAGACGTATGGCCATTTTTGTGCCTGGCACGGCGCCAAGTGGGAAAGGGTGGTGTCGAGGCTGAAGGCAGCAGGAAAGCCCACAGCCCCCAGGTCTGTGGGGCTATGCAAGCGGTTCCCAAAGAGCTTTAGAACAAGGCATAGTTTTCCCTGATGGCTCTTTGGGCATGGGACCCATCTCCACCCATAGGCCATTTTTCTGCCTGGCGCGACGCCAAGTGGGAAAGGGTGCTGTCGAGGCTGAAGGCAGCAGGAAAGCCTGCAGCCCCCAGGTCTGTGGGGCTACGCAAGCGGTTCCCAAAGAGCTTTAGAACAAGGCATAGTTTTCCCTGCTGGCTCTCTGGGCGGGGCACCCATCTGCAGCCATAGGCTGTTTTTGTGCCTGGCGCGGCGACAAGTGGGAAAGGGTGGTGTCGAGGCTGAAGGCAGCAGCAAAGCCCGCAGCCCCCAGGTCTGTGGGGCTACGCAAGCGGTTCCCAAAGAGCTTTAGAACAAGGCATAGTCTTCCCTGCTGGCTCTTTGGGCGGGGGACCCATCTCCAGCCGTATGGCAATTTTTGTGCCTGGCCCGGCGCCAAGTGGGAAAGGGCGGTTTTGAGGCTGAAGGCAGCAGGAAAGCCTGCAGGCCCCACGTCTGTGGGGCTACGCAAGCGGTTCCCAAAGAGCTTTAGAACAAGGCATAGTTTTCCTTGCTGGGCCTTTGGGCATGGGACCCATCTCCAGCCGTATGGCCATTTTTGTGCCTGTCGCGACGCCAAGTGGGAAAGGGTGGCTTTGAGGCTGAAGGCAGCAGGAAAGCCCGCAGCGCCAAGTCTTTGCGGCTACGCAAGCGGTTCCCAAAGAGCTTTAGAACAAGGCATAATATTCCTTGCTGGCTCTCTGGGCGGGGGACCCATCTCCAGCCGTATGGCCATTTTTGTGCCTGGCCCGGCGCGAAGCGGGAAAGGGTGGCTTTGAGGCTGAAGGCAGCAGCAAAGCCCACACCCCCAGGTCTGTGGGGCTACGCAAGCGGTTCCCAAAGAGCTTTAGAAAAAGGCATAGTTTTCCCTGCTGGCTCTTTGGGCGGGGGACCCATCTCCAGCCGTATGGCCATTTTTGTGCTTGGCGCGGCGCCAAGTGGGAAAGGGTGGTGTCGAGGCTGAAGGCAGCAGGAAAGCCCACAGCCCCCAGGTCTGTGGGGCTACGCAAGCGGTTCCCAAAGAGCTTTAGAACAAGGCATAGTTTTCCCTGCTAGCTCTTTGGGCGGGGGACCCATCTCCAGCCGTATGGCCATTTTTGTGCCTGGCGCGGTGCATAGTGGGAAAGGGTGGTTTTGAGGCTGAAGGCAGCAGGAAAGCCTGTAGCCCCCAGGTCTGTGGGGCCAAGCAAGCGGTTCCCAAAGAGCTTTAGAACAAGGCATAGTTTTCCCTGATGGCTCTTTGGCCATGGGACCCATCTCCAGCCATAGGCCATTTTTGTGCCTGATAGGGCGCCAAGTGGGAAAGGGTGGCTTTGAGGCTGAAGGCAGCAGGAAAGCCTGCAGCCCCCAGGTCTGTGGGGCTACGCAAGCGGTTCCCAAAGAGCTTTAGAAGAAGGCATAGTTTTCCCTGCTGGCTCTTTGGACGGGGGACCCATTTCCAGCCGTATGGCCATTTTTGTGCCTGGCGCGGCGCCAAGTGGGAAAGGGTGGCTTTGAGGCTGAAGGCAGCAGGAAAGCCTGCAACCCCCAGGTCTCTGGGTCTACGCAAGCAGTTCCCAAAGAGCTTTAGAACAAGGCATAATTTTCCCTGCTGGCTCTCTGGGCGGGGGACCCATCTCCAGCCATAGGCCGTTTTTGTGCCTGGCGCGGCGCCAAGTGGGAAAGGGTGCTGTCGAGGCTGAAGGCAGCAGCAAAGCCTGCAGCCCCCAGGTCTGTGGGGCTATGCAAGCGGTTCCCAAAGAGCTTTAGAACAAGGCATAGTTTTCCCTGCTGGCTCTTTGGGCGGGGGGCCCATCTCCAGTCGTATGGCTATTTCTATGCCTAGCGCGGTGCGTAGTGGGAAAGGGTGGTTTTGAGGCTGAAGGCAGCAGGAAAGCCCGCAGCCCCCAGGTCTGTGGGACTACGCAAGCAGTTCCCAAAGAGCTTTAGAACAAGGCATAATTTTCCCTGCTGTCTCTTTGGGCGGGGGACCCATCTCCAGCCATAGGCCATTTTTGTGCCTGGCGCGGCGCCAAGTGGGAAAGGGTGGTGTGGAGGCTGAATGCAGCAGGAAAGCCCGCAGCCCCCAGGTCTGTGGGGCTACGCAAGCGGTTCCCAAAGAGCTTTAGAACAAGGCATAGTTTTCCCTGCTGGCTCTTTGAGCGTGGGACCCATCTCCAGCCATAGGCCATTTTTGTGCCTGATGCGGCGCCAAGTGGGAAAGGGTGGCTTTGAGGCTGAAGACAGCAGGAAAGCCTGCAGCCCCCAGGTCTGTGGGGCTACGCAAGCGGTTCCCAAAGAGCTTTAGAACAAGGCATAGTTTTCCCTGCTGTCTCTTTGGGCGGGGGACCCATCTCCAGCCGTATGGCCATTTTTGTGCCTGGCGCGGTGCGTAGTGGGAAAGGGTGGCTTCGAGGCTGAAGGCAGCAGCAAAGCCCGCAGCCCCCAGGTCTGTGGGGCTACGCAAGTGGTTCCCAAAGAGCTTTAGAACAAGGCATAGTTTTCCCTGCTGGCTCTTTGGGCGGGGGACCCATCTCCAGCCGTATGGCCATTTTTGTGCCTGGCGCGGCGCCAGGTGGGAAAGGGTGGCTTTGAGGGTGAAGGCAGGAGCAAAGCCTGCAGCCCCAAGGTCTGTGGGGCTACGCAAGCGGTTCCCAAAGAGCTTTAGAACAAGTCATAGTTTTCCCAGCTGGCTCTTAGGGCATGGGACCCATCTCCAGCCATAGGCCATTTTTGTGCCTGGCGCGACGCCAAGTGGGAAAGGGTGCTGTCGAGGCTGAAGGCAGCAGGAAAGCCTGCAGCCCCCAGGTCTGTGCAGCTACGCAAGCGGTTTCCAAAGAGCTTTAGAACAAGGCATAGTTTTCCCTGCTGGGTCTTTGGGCGTGGGACCCATCTCCAGCCATTTGCCATTTTTGTGCCTGATGCAGCGCCAAGTGGGAAAGGGTGGCTTTGAGGCTGAAGGCAGCAGGAAAGCCTGCAGCCCCCAGGTCTGTGGGGCTACGCAAGCGGTTCCCAAAGAGCTTTAGAACAAGGCATAGTTTTCCCTGCTGGCTCCTTGGGCTGGAGACCCATCTCCAGCCATAGGCCATTTTTATGCCTGGCGAAGCGCCAAGTGGGAAAGGGTGGTGTCGAGGCTGAAGGCAGCAGGAAAGCCTGCAGCCCCCAGGTCTGTGGGGCTACGCAAGCGGTTCCCAAAGAGCTTTAGAACAAGGCATAGTTTTCCCTGCTGGCTCTTTGGGCGGGGGACCCATCTCCAGCCGTATGGCCATTTTTGTGCCTGGCCCGGTGCGTCGTGGGAAAGGGTGGTTTTGAGGCTGAAGGCAGCAGGAAAGCCTGCAGCCCCCAGGTCTGTGGGGCCAAGCAAGCGGTTCCCAAAGAGCTTTAGAACAAGGCATAGTTTTCCCTGATGGCTCTTTGGGCATGGGACCCATCTCCAGCCATAGGCCATTTTTGTGCCTGATAGGGCGCCAAGTGGGAAAGGGTGGTTTTGACGCTGAAGGCAGCAGGAAAGCCCGCAGCCCCCAGGTCTGTGCGGCTACGCAAGCGGTTCCCAAAGAGCTTTAGAAGAAGGCATAGTTTTCCCTGCTGGCTCTTTGGACGGGGGACCCATTTCCAGCCGTATGGCCATTTTTGTGCCTGGCGCGGCGCCAAGTGGGAAAGGGTGGCTTTGAGGCTGAAGGCAGCAGGAAAGCCTGCAGCCCCCAGGTCTCTGGGGCTACGCAAGCAGTTCCCAAAGAGCTTTAGAACAAGGCATAATTTTCCCTGCTGGCTCTCTGGGCGGGGGACCCATCTCCAGCCATAGGCCGTTTTTGTGCCTGGCGCGGCGCCAAGTGGGAAAGGGTGCTGTCGAGGCTGAAAGCAGCAGCAAAGCCTGCAGCCCCCAGGTCTGTGGGGCTATGCAAGCGGTTCCCAAAGAGCTTTAGAACAAGGCATAGTTTTCCCTGCTGGCTCTTTGGGCGGGGGACCCATCTCCAGTCGTATGGCTATTTCTATGCCTAGCGCGGTGCGTAGTGGGAAAGGGTGGTTTTGAGGCTGAAGGCAGCAGGAAAGCCCGCAGCCCCCAGGTCTGTGGGACTACGCAAGCAGTTCCCAAAGAGCTTTAGAACAAGGCATAATTTTCCCTGCTGTCTCTTTGGGCGGGGGACCCATCTCCAGCCATAGGCCATTTTTGTGCCTGGCGCGGCGCCAAGTGGGAAAGGGTGGTGTGGAGGCTGAATGCAGCAGGAAAGCCCGCAGCCCCCAGGTCTGTGGGGCTACGCAAGCGGTTCCCAAAGAGCTTTAGAACAAGGCATAGTTTTCCCTGCTGGCTCTTTGAGCATGGGACCCATCTCCAGCCATAGGCCATTTTTGTGCCTGATGCGGCGCCAAGTGGGAAAGGGTGGCTTTGAGGCTGAAGACAGCAGGAAAGCCTGCAGCCCCCAGGTCTGTGGGGCTACGCAAGCGGTTCCCAAAGAGCTTTAGAACAAGGCATAGTTTTCCCTGCTGGCTCTTTGGGCGGGGGACCCATCTCCAGCCGTATGGCCATTTTTGTGCCTAGCGCGGTGCGTAGTGGGAAAGGGTGGCTTTGAGGCTGAAGGCAGCAGCAAAGCCCGCAGCCCCCAGGTCTGTGGGGCTACGCAAGTGGTTCCCAAAGAGCTTTAGAACAAGGCATAGTTTTTCCTGCTGGCTCTTTGGGCGGGGGACCCATCTCCAGCCGTATGGCCATTTTTGAGCCTGGCGCGGCGCCAGGTGGGAAAGGGTGGCTTTGAGGCTGAAGGCAGGAGCAAAGCCTGCAGCCCCAAGGTCTGTGGGGCTACGCAAGCGGTTCCCAAAGAGCTTTAGAACAAGTCATAGTTTTCCCAGCTGGCTCTTAGGGCATGGGACCCATCTCCAGCCATAGGCCATTTTTGTGCCTGGCGCGACGCCAAGTGGGAAAGGGTGCTGTCGAGGCTGAAGGCAGCAGGAAAGCCTGCAGCCCCCAGGTCTGTGCAGCTACGCAAGCGGTTTCCAAAGAGCTTTAGAACAAGGCATAGTTTTCCCTGCTGGCTCTTTGGGCGGGGGACCCATCTCCAGCCATAGGCCGTTTTTGTGCCTGGCGCGGCGCCAAGTGGGAAAGGGTGGTGTCGAGGCTGAAGTCAGCAGCAAAGCCTGCAGCCCCCAGGTCTGTGGGGCTATGCAAGAGGTTGCCAAAGATCTTTAGAACAAGGCATAGTTTTCCTTGCTGGGTCTTTGGGCGTGGGACCCATCTCCAGCCATTTGCCATTTTTGTGCCTGATGCAGCGCCAAGTGGGAAAGGGTGGCTTTGAGGCTGAAGGCAGCAGGAAAGCCTGCAGCCCCCAGGTCTGTGGGGCTATGGAAGCGGTTCCCAAAGAGCTTTAGAACAAGGCATAGTTTTCCCTGCTGGCTCCTTGGGCTGGAGACCCATCTCCAGCCATAGGCCATTTTTATGCCTGGCGAAGCGCCAAGTGGGAAAGGGTGGTGTCGAGGCTGAAGGCAGCAGGAAAGCCTGCAGCCCCCAGGTCTGTGGGGCTACGCAAGCGGTTCCCAAAGAGCTTTAGAACAAGGCATAGTTTTCCCTGCTGGCTCTTTGGGCGGGGGACCCATCTCCAGCCGTATGGCCATTTTTGTGCCTGGCGCGGTGCGTCGTGGGAAAGGGTGGTTTTGAGGCTGAAGGCAGCAGGAAAGCCTGCAGCCCCCAGGTCTGTGGGGCCAAGCAAGCGGTTCCCAAAGAGCTTTAGAACAAGGCATAGTTTTCCCTGCTGGCTCTTTGGGCATGGGACCCATCTCCAGCCATAGGCCATTTTTGTGCCTGATAGGGCGCCAAGTGGGAAAGGGTGGTTTTGACGCTGAAGGCAGCAGGAAAGCCCGCAGCCCCCAGGTCTGTGCGGCTACGCAAGCGGTTCCCAAAGAGCTTTAGAACAAGGCATAGTTTTCCCTGCTGGCTCTTTGGGCGGGGGACCCATCTCCAGCCGTATGGCCATTTTTGTGCCTGGCCCGGCGCCAAGTGGGAAAGGGTGGTTTTGAGGCTGAAGGCAGCAGCAAAGCCTGCAGCCCCCAGGTCTGTGGGGCCAAGCAAGCGGTTCCCAAAGAGCTTTAGAACAAGGCATAGTTTTCCCTGCTGGCTCTTTGGGCATGGGACCCATCTCCAGCCATAGGCCATTTTCGTGCCTGGCGCGACGCCAAGTGTGAAAGGGTGCTGTCGAGGCTGAAGGCAGCAGGAAAGCCTGCAGCCCCCAGGTCTGTGCAGCTACGCAAGCGGTTTCCAAAGAGCTTTAGAACAAGGCATAGTTTTCCCTGCTGGCTCTTTGGGCGGGGGACCCATCTCCAGCCATAGGCCATTTTTGTGCCTGATGCGGCGCCAAGTGGGAAAGGGTGTTGTCGAGGCTGAAGGCAGCAGGAAAGCCCGCAGCCCCCAGGTCTGTGGGGCTACGCAAGCGGTTCCCAAAGAGCTTTAGAACAAGGCATAGTTTTACCTGCTGGCTCTTTTGGCGGGGGACCCATCTCCAGTCGTATGGCCATTTTTGTGCCTGGCGCGGCGCCACGTGGGAAAGGGTGATTTTGAGGCTGAAGGCGTCACGAAAGCCTGCCGTCCGAGGGTTTCTTAATGACTTTTCTTAATGATGTCTCCACAGTGTGAAGTTTTGCAGGATTTGAAAAAGTAATAGACACAGTGAAATTGAGTCTATTGGAAACTTCCATACTTTTCCCTCCCTCTAAAATCTCTGGTGTCCTGTAGTATCCACTGCCTGCAACTGCTGTTGCAGGAGCAGACAGATTGGTATCAAATTTAGAAAAAAAGGGACATCATTAAGAGGATTCACTCGCCTTATTTTTCACCGGTGTGGCCAGTAAAGAAACCAAAAAGGCAATGGCGTTTCACAGTAGATTACGGAAAATTAAACGCCAACACTGCACCTCTGACCGCTGCTGTTCCGAATATCGCGGAAATTGTGACAATGATAAAAGGAGCTGCCCATCCTTGCAGGGTTGCCTTAGATTTTAAAGACATATTTTTTTATGATTCTCCTCCTTGAGCAGGACAAAGCGCAGTTTGCATTCACATGGAAAGGAGTGCAATATACCTTTAACCGCTTTCCACAAGGATACAAACATTCCCCCACTATTGCCCATAATGCTTTGGCTAAAGTGCTATCAGAGATTCCTGTTTCACAGGGATGTACAGTATACCAATATATTATTGATGACATCTTAATAGGGGAGAGAACCAAGAAAGTGTACAAGACATGATGGAAAACATCCGAAAAACATTATCAGATTTGGGATTGGAAATTCCCGACTCAAAGTGTCAGGGACCCTCACAGGAAGTTAAATTCCTGGGGGTCTGGTGGATTAAGGGAGCTGCTTCTGTCCCTCAGGATACCCTGAAAAAATAGAACATGGACAGAATCCTTCCAGCACGAAGGAGTTACAGCAAGTCCTGGGAACTTTAAGTTATTAGCGTAAACACATCCCTGGCTTTTCCATCATTGCTCGCCCCCTTTATTGTTTGCTCAAAAAAGGTAAATCCTGGGAGTCGACTGAACAACACACTAATGCACTAGAATTGCTAATAAAAGAGCTAAGGTTATTCCAACAACTTGGCCCCATACATCCAACTGACCCTGTCCATGTAGAATGGGGGCTCAGTGAACATGGTTCCCATTGTAATTTATGCCAGAAGGGACCAGCAGGACCGGAGAGACCATTAGAATTTAGCTCTCACGCCTTTAATGATACTGAGAGCAGCTATTCAGACCTGGAGAAGGGTTTACTGTCCCTGGTGCGAGCATTGCAACGAGCAGAGCAGATAAGGAGAGAACAGAGCGTGATTGTTCGGGGCCCTTTTCGCCTCCCAGATGTGGTCCTTAAAGGGACACCACCACCAGCTGGCATTGCCCAGAAACCCACAGTTCGAAAGTGGCATGCTTATTTAGAAGGCATTAATGATATCATGCCAATCTCTGAAGGTAGTATCAAAGTATCCATGCTCCAGAAGGATAGAGATGGTGCCCTATTGTTCCAATCCCCACCAAACAGACCATCTCCAATCCAAGAAGCACCTCCTCTGAAAGCAGGCAGTGATCTTACAGGAGTGTGGTTTACTGGTGTGTCATCTCACCGTGAGAACAGCAAGTGGAAATACAAGGCCGTAGCACTGGAAGTAGCAACGGGGGAAAGAGCAATTGAAACAGGAGAAGGTAGGGCACAAGTAGGGGAACTCAGAGCCGTCCTACTAGCTGCACAACATGGAGCTACTTACATTTACACTGAGTCATATGCTGTTTTTAAAGGAGCCACTGAATGGCTAGGACACTGGGCAGCCAATGATTGGCAGGTGAATAGAGTCCCGATCTGGGAGACAGACAGTTGGAAGCAACTGTTGGAAATAGGAGGACAGAGACCATTGCACATTGCTTGGGTAAAAGGCCACGATCGTTCAAACTCGATCACTGCTCAGTTCAACCAACAGGTAGATAGCCTCACGCGGCTACAACAAATTGACACTGTAGATGATGGTCGGGAATGGTTACATATTAAGCCTGGCCATACAGGCCGTGCTGATCTGTATCAGGAAGGTCTAGCCCGGGGGTGGCCTGTGTCGGTTAAGCTGTGCGAACAAGTAGTAACTGCCTGGTCACAATGTCGCCTACGACTCAGCAAAGATCATCCGAGTAAGGCGCCTCCCTTACACATGCGGGACAAGAAAATGTTGTGGCATTCATGGCAGATTGATTATATTGGGCCCTTGAGATCATCAGGTGGGAAAAGATATGTCCTAGTCGGAGTGGAGATTATCTCCAGCCTCAGTATGGCCACTGGCTTCAAATCAGCTGCTGGGGACAACACAGTGAAAGGCCTAAAAGGGTGGTTCAGCACACTTCCCCTTCCCGAGGAAATCCAAAGTGATAACGGTTCACACTTTACCGCTACAGTGGTACAAGATTGGGCCAAAGAAGAAGGGATTCGATGGGTATTTCATACTCCCTATTATCCTCAGGCTAATGGCATTGTTGAATGCACCAACGGATTGGTTAAGCGTTTTGCAAAAACTCATAAATCATAAGGGAAGGTGAAGAAGGCACCTTGCCCACCGAAATTCGAAAAGTAATATGGGATAACGCAATTGAGTTTGAGAGAAAATTTCAATCCTGGTGGTATCTGGTTAATTTCACCTACGATCCCACTGAGAGCAAAGCCACAGCTTTTGTCTTAACGATACGCAATGCCTCAGTATCCACCATATACCCAATCATCGCACTGGGGTTGAATCACCAAGGAGCTCTACTCTATCCAACACAGCACAGAGGTTGGGCACGACAAAATGAGACTAAATGGCAAACTGCTGATGTTGACGCATGCGTTTCACGAGACCAACAAGGATTCATTTGTGAGAGTAATACTCTCAAAGCACAAGACCTTTGTCTTGACACCAACCAGAATGCTTGTCACTTTGAGACACATCCCGATGAAACCCCAGAGACTGTGCTTGACTATATTGGGAAAGGGTGCGTTAGCATGAGGTCTCCCTGTAGTCTTGTATTATAGACGAGAAAGGCTTGAGACCATGGCCACTCTGGGTCTCTTTGACTACAAACAACAGGGAATAAAAAGGTGAAACTGAATAGCATCAATTCCATCTGCCAATTCGTCATTTTAGAATTTGGGCCTCCAAATAGCCATACATCATAAAAGTAGTATTATTGCCAGGTTCAATGTCAGGATTCCCTGGAGACATTCAAAGGTAGCGTAGGCCAATCCGTCTGTACAGCTCATCCAAGGTTCCTGTAAGACATAAAGGAAAAGAAAATCTGCTCGGTCTTATTCGACCGACGGGGTTAAAAAGAAGGTGCGGTCCACCGGGTGCTGATCCGGTGTATCTTCCCTGAACAATCCTTGGCTTCCCATGCATAGGGATTTTTGGGAGTAGCTAGCACCATTGGCACCGTCCCATTTTGAGGCATTTTCACTAGCACAGGTAGTCCAGGGTGAAATCTTCCGGGGTATTTTCCCGGTTCATTGGCAGCCTTTGGCGAGATAATATTGGCAGGTACACAGAAAGCTTTCATTTTAGGACAGCCGTCTCCACTCCATTTGTTATTTAGTTGATAGATGGCATCATCCAATCGCAAATGCCAACCAGGTTCATGACTTTTTGCAAAACGCTTAACCAATCTATTGGTGCGTTCAACAATGCCATTAGCCTGGGGATAATAGGGAGTATGAAATACCCATCGAATCCCTTCTTCCTTGGCCCAATCTTGTACCACCGAAGCCGTAAAGTGTGAAACGTTATCACTCTGGATTTCGTCGGGAAGGGGAAGTGTGCTGAACCACCCTGTTAGGCCTTTCACTGTGTTGTCCCTGGTAGCTGGTTTGAAACTGCTGGCCATACTGAGGCTGGAGATAATCTCCACTCCTACCAGGACATATCTTTTCCCACCTGATGATCTCAAGGGCCCAATATAATCAAGCTGCCATGAATGCCACAACGCTTTCTTGTCCCGCATGTGTAAGGGAGGCGCCTTACTCGGATGATCTTTGCTGAGTCGTAGGCGACATTGTGAACAGGCAGTTACTATTTGTTCGCACAGCTTAACTGACACAAGCCACCCACCTTCCCGATACAGGTCAGGACGGCCTGTGCGGCCACGTTTAACATGTAACGATTCAAGTAAGCGTTCCCATTCCCGACCATCATCTACAATGTCAATTTGTTGTAGCCGCGTGAGGCCATCTACCTGTTGGTTGAACTGAGCAGTGATCGAGTTTGAACGATCGTGGCCTTTTACCCAAGCAATGTGCAATGGTCTCTGTCCTCCTATTTCCAACAGTTGCTTCCAATTATCTGTCTCCCAAACTGGGACTCTATTCACCTGCCAATCGTTGGCTGCCCAGTGTCCTAGCCATTCAGTGGCTCCTTTAAGAACAGCATATGACTCAGCGTAAAAGGAGGTGGCTCCATGTTGTGCAGCTAGTAGGACAGCTCTGAGTTCCCCTACCCTCCCCTATTTCAATTGCTCTTTCTCCCGTTGTTACTTCCAGTGCTACGGCCTTATATTTGCACTTATTTTTTTAACGGTGAGATGACGCACCAGTAAACCACACTCCTCTAAGATCACTGCTGTCCCTCAAAGGAGGTGCTTCTTGGATCGGAGATGGTCTGTTTGGTGGGGATTGGAACAATAGGGCACCATCTATATCCTTTGGTATCCTTGTGAAGTAGCCTTGGATACTTTAACACTGCCTTCAGAGACTGGCTTGATTTCATTAATGCCTTCTAAATAAGCATACCACTTTCGAACTGTAGGTCTCTGGGCAATGCCAGCTGGTGGTGGTGTCCCTTTAAGGACCACATCTGGGAGGCGAAAAGGTCCCAGGAAAGATCACACTCTGTTCTCTTCTTATCTGCTCTGCTCGTTGCAACACTCGCACCAGGGACAGTAAACCCTTCTCCAGGTCTGAATAGCTGCATTCAGTATCATTGAAGGAGTGTGAGCAAAATTCTAATGGTCTCTCCGGTCCTGCTGGTCCCTTCTGCCATAAATTACAACGGGAACCATGTTCACTGAGCCCCCATTCTACATGGACAGGGTCAGTTGGATGTATGGGGCCAAGTTGTTGGAATAACCTTAGCTCCTTTATTAGTAATTGCAGAGCATTAGTGTGTTGTTCAGTCCACACCCAGGATTTACCCTTTTTTGGCAAGCTATGAAGGGGCGAGCAATGATGGAAAAGCCAGGGATGTGTTTACGCCAATAACTTAAAGTTCCCAGGACCTGCTGTAACTCCTTCGTGCTGGAAGGATTCTGTCCATGTTCTATTTTTTCAGGGTATCCTGAGGGACAGAAGCAGCTCCCTTAATCCACCAGACCCCCAGGAATTTAACTTCCTGTGCGGGTCCCTGACACTTTGAGTCGGGTCTACGTGAGGCACCCACTAACACTTCTGCCCTAGTCATTCGCTGCTCTCCCGGCAACCAGAGGTTAATTTTTGCAGTGGGGCATGTTTTTACCACACCATCAATTCCTGTGAAGTTGACTCTGCGTCGGGTGGGATTTATACCTAGAAGTTGTGCTGTTTCGTTAGTGATTGCAGACATTTGGGCTCCGGTATCAATAATAAAATTTACCAATATCTTCCGGGGTCCAACAGGAATGACAATAACAGGTTCGGAGTCTTTATGAGAGCGCCATTGGATTGCTAGTACCTGCCCGACAGGGTTGCTCAGTGCCCTCCCCGGGGATAGGAGTGTTGTGGCTGGGACTCTGTCAAATCAATCAAGTTATGTTCCGGTGCAGAAGGCACAGTTTTCTCACGGCTTGGGGATTCTCTGGTTAGACTTTTCTCCCCAGCCGCATTATTCTTTCTAGGTAGAGATTGGACTAGCGTACGGAGATCTCCCGTAGGGTCACCGTGCAAGAATTGTCGGGGCACCCCTAATTGTAGGGCTTTACGCCACAACTCATTCCGGTCCTTATCTGGCTTAAACCTTCCCTCTGATTTAGGGTTTTGAGTGTGAGTTTGGACTTGGCGAACCTTTCGCGGGTGTTCGGAGGATTTCTCACTAGTTTGGCTGGCCCAGCCCATTCGGCGCCCATATTGATCTATTTCCTGTACATTCCAGGTGGGCATGTAGTGACGACGGCCCCGCCCATGAGCACCCCGAGCATCCCGTATACGATCTTGAGTGCGAACAAGGAACGGTTTCAGGCAACCGGGAAGACCACGGATGAGAGGGGCTAATCGATCGGGGTCGATAGGGGCTGACATTGGGGATTTCCGAAATTCCTCTCTGTCATACATGGCTTGCAGACAAGCTGCTTTCCGTACAGCCGCAAACAGATCAGAGTAGCCTGTAGCTCTAATCTCTAACGGCTCCCCCCTCTCTCGCGGATCCATACCCCCTGCCCAAAAGGCTGCTCGAGCGGTTAGGGAATAATTATGATCCCCAGGCATAGTGGTTAAAAACACTCCTGGTCCCCAAGAGTCTCCTGCTTCTTCCTCACTCAGCATAATTCTGCCCCCCCCTTCAGAAGAAACTCGCCACACATACTCAACAGCTGACTCTTCTGGTCGCCTCGAATATTTCTCCCTTATTTTTGTTAACTCGGTTGGTGTCCATGGAACGGTACGCACAGTGGTGTGAATTTCATCACCATCATCAACTGCAGTTTCAGTTTTAACCAGAGGACGTAAAGGAAAAACTTGGGATTTCAAAGTAAAAGTCCTTTCCTCCCCATCTTCTTCGTCATCCTCACTATTAGACAAAAAAATCTCCGGTCTGGGTTCCGGAATTTGGATAACACATTAACTTACGAATCTGTTGGACCTGGGTCGAGGGCTGCATTTTATCTAAGAGCCCGGTCACCCTTTCAATAACATTTTAAGTTGGCGATTTTCACTCCCAAGTTGAGCATTCCGGTTTCCTAAACATTCATTCTCACTCACAAGCTTATCGACTTGAGTTCTTAATCTTTCTCCTGTCTCCTTTTGCAAGGCTAATGATGACTTCAGCACCTCATTCTCCGATTTCAGGGTTGCATATTCTACAGCTGAAATCAGATTAGGAGCGGGGGTTTCTCTAGCTTCTTGTTGTGCACAAGATAAACAGGCGCCTAACACAGCACAAATCACACCCTTGCCTTTCCCCGCTCTGAGCTTCTGTGAAACCCGACGCTCTTCAATACGTTCCACCACTTTCTCTTCATCCTTCCAAAATTTTTGGGCCCACTCCTTCCCAGCCTGGGAAGGGGCACAATCATATTTTTGCAGCAGTTTATCCATGGCAATCCTGCCGACTACGCCAAATTCTGTTGCGTGAAACGGGGCCAAGCGGTTTTGGCAGAAGATAAACCCCCTTGCGTTCTAACACTCCTCACCGAGGTGGGAGGCCAGGTGCGGCTGGGTTTCAATTCTGAGTGATGCCCAATTCAGCACTATCAGCCCAATCGCGTTTAATATGTGTTAAACTATTACGATTTGGAGACACTAATAGTGGGCTGCACCTTCAGTCTAGTCGTGCTCCTGAACCAGCACGGCCTCTCTCAAGTTTTGGTCGCGTTCAGTGAGAAAGCGAAACGACTAGCTACTGAAACAGTGCAGTTTATTTAAACAACAGATATACAGGTTCTTTAGGATTGCCGGTGATAAATACACTGTCTGCAAAGCACGTGCAAATAAAGACATTGTTAAATAGACAAACGCGTGACAAAATTATAAACGATACAGCCTGGCTATAAATGTAGGGTAGAGATTCTCTAGAGAAATTTCTAGAGTCCCCGAGAAAGCACTCGGTGTAATCAAAGTCTTACCCAAAGGCGTCCTTATGGGGGGAAGAAAGGCTCAGCCCGTCGACTGATCCCAGAAAACAGCGGTGGGATTCTTCGCGATGGTGTCTTCCCAGACATTCCCCCTCTCTTGGGCTATTTTTATATTATTTTTTTAACTTCAAAGTGGAGTTTGAGTGACTTTAGTCATATGTACTTTTATTATGATTAATGTACTCAAGGAGGAGTGTTCACACCTCGGGGGCGGATAGCCTCCGGGATGGAGGTGTGTTTTGATACATTGTGGTGAGCAAAGTTCGCACAAAAGGACAGCATTTCATCAACATTTGACGAAATGTTGGCTCGGGTGGCGTGTAAGCCGCTTATCAGTTCCGTAGTACCATCTCGTCCCCATATCTGCTATTCGTCACAAGGGAAGGCCACGGAACAAGCGAGTTCCGTTCCATCCCTCGTGTAGTTTCGCAAACAACCTTGTACAGGGAATCACAGCTGTTGCATTCTTCGTGTGCTAGCTGCGGCTGTATTCTACCTCAGAAGCCTCTTGATTTTATGACTTTCCTTAATGTGTGAACAATGCTGTATTTTTGTATTCTTGGCCAATTTAGTAATTATTCCACAAGAACACACATTGGTTGCCGATTTATCAACGGGTCTAATCACCACAGGCCAACTGTAATTAAAACCATCTATGTAGACTCTACCAAAGCGGACAAATACAACACTGATTGTTACAAAATTATGGAGCCAAATTCAGATTGCTGGCACAATTTCACTTTCATCAAACCTACAGTAGTGTACTGTATTTGGGGCTACAAGGGCACAGAATTGTTATTTGAATTTATGATTGACTCAAATACACCTGAACTTGCTGAAATGAATCCAGAACCTACACCCCACAAACTCTCAAAGGCTCTCTCTTCTAAGAGAAAAAAAAAAAAACCACCTCTCTCTTTTCTAAGCCCTCCATTAGACTAACTCCTTACATTTTCAACATTGGCCCTTACGTTATTAAACACACACAGGTCAACAACAGGTACTGTTTAATCCCACATATTCCCTCAAACGAGCAGAATTGTCAATGCAGATTAAAATCTCTGCGATCAAACCCACCTGCTCACCATTCCTGAGTACATCTTATGCAGAATGGTCAGCATGGTTACGCAAACGAACTCTTGCCACTTCACACGGACGGAAGAGGGATGCGACTGGTATCTTAGGAACAGGCCTGGGAGTCTTGAATAGTATAGATGCTGAGATACTTGCCAACAAACTAGTCACAACCGCTACTGATCTGGACAAATTAAGACATCCCCTACGGTCCTCTCTATTAGCATTGGGAAACCACCAACGGCTTTTATAGAATATATTGCCTCAATGGGAAGAAACGGGTGAAAAAGACCATCAGCTGATCACAGATGCACTTGGTACAACTCAAAGCAATGTTTCCTTGGCTCTTAGTTGTATCCAAGCCCAATTGTGGATGCAATCTATGACAGCCGCAATCATAAGGGAAGGTAAAGAAGGCACCTTGCCCACCGAAATTCGAAAAGTAATATGGGATAACGCAATTGAATTTGAGAAAAAATTTCAGTCCAGGTGGTATCTGGTTAATTTCACCTACGATCCCACTGAGAGCAAAGCCACAGCTTTTGTCTTAACGATACGCAATGCCTCCGTATACACCACATACCCAATCATCGCACTGGGGTTGAATCACCAAGGAGCTCTACTCTATCCAACACAGCACAGAGGTTGGGCACGACAAAATGAGACTAAATGGCAAACTGCTGATGTTGACGCATGCGTTTCACGAGACCAACAAGGATTCATTTGTGAGAGTAATACTCTCAAAGCACAAGACCTTTGTCTTGACACCAACCAGAATGTTTGTCACTTTGAGACACATCCCGATGAAACCCCAGAGACTGTGCTTGACTATATTGGGAAAGGGTGCGTTAGCATGAGGTCTCCCTGTAGTCTTGTATTCAGAGATGACATAGTAATCACTCAAATCTTTGTGTTTGAACTTTACTAACACAAAGTTACGGGATGCGACTTCAATTATTAAGCTCCTGTTACGTCTTTTCAATTGCTACAACCTAATTATACGTTGATTCGAGATTGTTGCCTGCCCCTATCGGAATGAATCTCTCCCTGGTGAAGAAGCTGCTAAAACACAATGAATTGAAGCGACTCTTGAAAGAGGCCCAAGAAAATAGACAGACAACTTTGATTACCGTCCATCATCAGGTTGAAGAAATACACAAAGCGTTGGAAAGAGTGAAGAGAGGCGAAGGACATAGATGGGGAGATCCTCTTTTTGGATGGTCACCGACAGTTACAGGACTTTATAACAAGATGCTTCACTCTGTTGTTGTTTTACTAATACTCACTGTATTGTGCTTTGCTTAGACAATTGTTTTGCATGTTAGACTTTGGATTATGATGAAAAGTTTAAATCGCTTGATCACTCCGCGAGAAGGATTTCCACTTGATATCCCTCAGCACAAGAACACATGTGATCTTTCTTATCAGTGTTGAGTACGTCGACCTTGACTGACTGTAGACAAAGCTTTCCCTGCAGGCTCTTTGCGCGGGGGACCCATCTCCAGCCGTATGGCCATTTTTGTGCCTGGCGCGGCGCCAAGTGGGAAAGGGTGGTGTCGAGGCTGAAGGCAGCAGGAAAGCCCGCAGCCCCCAGGTCTGTGGGGCTACGCAAGCGGTTCCCAAAGAGCTTTAGAACAAGGCATAGTTTTCCCTGCTGGCTCTTTGGGCAGGGGACCCATCTCCAGCCATATGGCCATTTTTGTGCCTGGCGCGGCGCCAAGTTGGAAAGCGTGGCTTTGAGTCTGAAGGCAGCAGGAAAGCCCGCAGCCCCCAGGTCTGTGGGGCTACGCAAGCGGTTCCCAAAGAGCTTTAGAACAAGGCATAGTTTTCCCTGCTGGCTCCTTGGGCGGGGGACCCATCTCCAGCCGTATGGCCATTTTTGTGCCTAGCGCGACGCCAAGTGGGAAAGGGTGGCTTTGAGGCTGAAGGCAGCAGCAAAGCCTGCAGCCCCCAGGTCTGTGGGGCTACGCAAGCGGTTCCCAAAGAGCTTTAGAACAAGGCATAGTTTTCCCTGCTGGCTCTTTGGGCATGGGACCCATCTCCAGCCGTATGGCCATTTTTGTGCCTGGCGCGGCGCCAAGTGTGAAAGGGTGGCTTTGAGGCTGAAGGCAGCAAGACAGCCCGCAGCCCCCAGGTCTGTGTGGCTACGCAAGCGGTTCCCAAAGAGCTTTAGAACAAGGCATAGTTTTCCCTGCTGGCTCCTTGGGCGGGGGACCCATCTCCAGCCGTATGGCCATTTTTGTGCCTAGCGCGACGCCAAGTGGGAAAGGGTGGCTTTGAGGCTGAAGGCAGCAGCAAAGCCCGCAGCCCCCACGTCTGTGGGACAACGCAAGCGGTTCCCAAAGAGCTTTAGAACAAGGCATAGTTTTCCCTGCTGGCTCTTTGGGCGGGGGACCCATCTCCAGCCGTATGGCCATTTTTGAGCCTGGCGCGGCGCCAAGTGGGAAAGGGTGGTGTCGAGGCTGAAGGCAGCAGCAAAGCCTGCAGCCCTAAGGTCTGTGGGGCTACGCAAGCGGTTCCCAAAGAGCTTTAGAACAAGGCATAGTTTTCCCTGCTGGCTCTTTGGGCGGCGGACACATGTCGAGTCGTATGGCCATTTTTGTGCCTGGCGCGGCGCCAAGTGGGAAAGGGTGGTGTCGAGTCTGAAGGCATCAGGAAAGCCTGCAGCCCCCAGGTCTGTGGGGCTACGCAAGCGGTTCCCAAAGAGCTTTAGAACAAGGCATAGTTTTCCCTGCTGGCTCTTTGGGCGGGGGACCCATCTCCAGCCGTATGGCCATTTTTGTGCCTGGCCCGGCGCCAAGTGGGAAAGGGTGGTGTCGAGGCTGAAGACAGCAGGAAAGCCCGCAGCCCCCACGTCTGTGGGGCCAAGCAAGCGGTTCCCAAAGAGCTTTAGAACAAGGCATAGTTTTCCCTGCTGGCTCTTTGGGCGTGGGACCCATCTCCAGACGTATGGCTATTTTTGTGCCTGGCGCGGTGCGTAGTGGCATAGGGTGGTTTTGAGGCTGAAGGCAGCAGGAAAGCCCGCAGCCCCCACGTCTGTGGGCCCAAGCAAGCGGTTCCCAGAGAGCTTTAGAACAAGGCATAGTTTTCCCTGCTGGCTCTTTGGGCGGGGGACCCATCTCCAGCCATATGGCCATTTTTGTGCCTGGCGCGGTGCGTAGTGGGAAAGGGTGGTTTTGAGGCTGAAGGCAGCAGGAAAGCCCGCAGCCCCCAGGTCTGTGGGGCCAAGCAAGCCGTTCCCAAAGAGCTTTAGAACAAGGCATAGTTTTCCCTGCTGGCTCTTTGGGCGGGGGACCCATCTCCAGCCATAGGCCATTTTTGTGCCTGGCGCGGCGCCAAGTGGGAAAGGGTGGCTTTGAGGCTGAAGGCAGCAGCAAAGCCCGCAGCCCCCAGGTCTGTGGGGCTACGCAAGCGGTTCCCAAAGAGCTTTAGAACAAGGCATAGTTTTCCCTGCTGGCTCTTTGGGCGGGGGACCCATCTCCAGCCGTATGGCCATTTTTGTGCCTGATAGGGCGCCAAGTGGGAAAGGGTGGTGTCGAGGCTGAAGGCAGCAGGAAAGCCCGCAGCCCCCAGGTCTGTGGGGCTACGCAAGCGGTTCCCAAAGAGCTTTAGAACAAGGCATAGTTTTACCTGCTGGCTCTTTGGGCGGGGGACCCATCTCCAGCCGTATGGCCATTTTTGTGCCTGGCGCGGTGCCAAGTGGGAAAGGGTGGTGTCGAGGCTGAAGGCAGCAGGAAAGCCCGCAGCCCCCAGGTCTGTGGGGCTACGCAAGCGGTTCCCAAAGAGCTTTAGAACAAGGCATAGTTTTCCCTGCTGGCTCTCTGGGCGGGGACCCATCTCCAGCCGTATGGCCATTTTTGAGCCTGGCGCGGCGCCAGGTGGGAAAGGGTGGCTTTGAGGCTGAAGGCAGGAGCAAAGCCTGCAGCCCCCAGGTCTGTGGGGCTACGCAAGCGGTTCCCAAAGAGCTTTAGAACAAGGCATAGTTTTCCCTGCTGGCTCTTTGGGCGGGGGACCCATCTCCAGCCGTATGGCCATTTTTGTGCCTGACAGGGCGCCAAGTGGGAAAGGGTGGCTTTGAGGCTGAAGGCAGGAGCAAAGCCTGCAGCCCCCAGGTCTGTGGGGCTACGCAAGCGGTTCCCAAAGAGCTTTAGAACAAGGCATAGTTTTCCCTGCTGGCTCTTTTGGCAGGGGACCCATCTCCAGCCGTATGGCCATTTTTGTCCCTGGCCCGGCGCCAAGTGGGAAAGGGTGGTGTAGAGGCTGAAGGCAGCAGCAAAGACTGCAGCCCCCAGGTCTGTGGGGCCAAGCAAGCCGTTCCCAAAGAGCTTTAGAACAAGGCCTAGTTTTCCCTGCTGGCTCTTTGGGCGGGGGACCCATCTCCAGCCGTATGGCCATTTTTGTGCCTGGCGCGGCGCCAAGTGGGAAAGGGTGGCTTTGAGGCTGAAGGCAGCAGCAAAGCCCGCAGCCCCCAGGTCTGTGGGGCTACGCAAGCGGTTCCCAAAGAGCTTTAGAACAAGGCATAGTTTTCCCTGCTGGCTCTCTGGGCGGGGGACCCATCTGCAGCCGTATGGCCATTTTTGAGCCTGGAGCAGTGCCAAGTGGGAAAGGGTGTTGTCGAGGCTGAAGGCAGCAGGAAAGCCCGCAGCCCCCAGGTCTGTGGGGCTACGCAAGCGGTTCCCAAAGAGCTTTAGAACAAGGCATAGTTTTCCCTGCTGGCTCTTTGGGCGGGGGACCCATCTCCAGCCATAGGCCATTTTTGTGCTTGATAGGGCGCCAAGTGGGAAAGGGTGCCTTTGAGGCTGAAGGCAGCAGGAAAGCCTGCAGCCCCCAGGTCTGTGGGGCTACGCAAGCGGTTCCCAAAGAGCTTTAGAACAAGGCATAGTTTTCCCTGCTGGCTCTTTGTTCGGGGGACCCATCTCCAGCCATAGGCCATTTTTGTGCCTGGCGCGGCGCCCAGTGGGAAAGGGTGGCTTTGAGGCTTGAAGGCAGCAGGAAAGCCCGCAGCCCCCAGGTCTGTGGGGCTACGCAAGCGGTTCCCAAAGAGCTTTAGAACAAGGCATAGTTTTCCCTGCTGGCTCTTTGGGCGGGGGACCCATCTCCAGCCGTATGGCCATTTTTGTGCCTGGCGCAGCGCCAAGTGGGAAAGGGTGGTTTTGAGGCTGAAGGCAGCAGCAAAGCCTGCAGCCCCCAGGTCTGTGGGGCTACGCAAGCGGTTCCCAAAGAGCTTTAGAACAAGGCATAGTTTTCCCTGCTGGCTCTTTGGGCGGGGGACCCATCTGCAGACATATGGCCATTTTTGTGCCTGGCCGGGGGCCAAGTGGGAAAGGGTGGCTTTGAGGCTGAAGGCAGCAGGAAAGCCCGCAGCCCCCACGTCTGTGGGGCCAAGCAAGCGGTTCCCAAAGAGCTTTAGAACAAGGCATAGTTTTCCCAGCTGGCTCTTAGGGCATGGGACCCATCTCCAGCCATAGGCCATTTTTGTGCCTGGCGCGAAGCCAAGTGGGAAAGGGTGGCTTTGAGGCTGAAGGCAGCAGGAAAGCCCGCAGCCCCCAGGTCTGTGCGGCTACGCAAGCGGTTCCCAAAGAGCTTTAGAACAAGGCATAGTTTTCCCTGCTGGCTCTTTGGGCGGGGGACCCATCTCCAGCCGTACGGCCATTTTTGTGCCTGGCGCGGCGCCAAGAGGGAAAGGGTGGTGTCGAGGCTGAAGGCAGCAGGAAAGCCCGCAGCCCCCAGGTCTGTGGTGCTACGCAAGCGGTTCCCAAAGAGCTTTAGAACAAGGCATAGTTTTCCCTGCTGGCTCTTTGGGCGGGGGACCCATCTCCAGCCGTATGGCCATTTTTGTGCATGGCGCAGCGCCAAGTGGGAAATGGTGGTATCGAGGCTGAAGGCAGCAGGAAAGCCCGCAGCCCCCAGGTCTGTGCGGCTACGCAAGCGGTTCCCAAAGAGCTTTAGAACAAGGCATAGTTTTCCCTGCTCGCTCTTTGGGAGGGGGACCCATCTCCAGCCATATGGCCATTTTTGTGCCTGGCGAAGCCCCAAGTGCGAAAGGGTGGCTTTGAGGCTGAAGGCAGCAGGAAAGCCCGCAGCCCCCAGGTCTGTGGGGCTACGCAAGCGGTTCCCAAAGAGCTTTAGAACAAGGCATAGTTTTCCCTGCTGGCTCTTTGGGCGGGGGACCCATCTCCAGCCGTATGGCCATTTTTGTGGCTGATAGGGCGCCAAGTGGGAAAGGGTGGTGTCGAGGCTGAAGACAGCAGGAAAGCCCGCAGCCCCCACGTCTGTGGGGCCAAGCAAGCGGTTCCCAAAGAGCTTTAGAACAAGGCATAGTTTTCCCAGCTGGCTTTTTGGGCGTGGGACCCATCTCCAGACGTATGGCCATTTTTGTGCCTGGCGCGGTGCGTAGTGGGAAAGGGTGGTGTCGAGGCTGAAGGCAGCAGCAAAGCCTGCAGCCCCCAGGTCTGTGGGGCCAAGCAAGCGGTTCCCAAAGAGCTTTAGAACAAGGCATAGTTTTCCCTGCTGGCTCTTTGAGCATGGGACCCATCTCCAGCCGTATGGCCATTTTTGTCCCTGGCCCGGCGCCAAGAGGGAAAGGGTGGCTTTGAGGCTGAAGGCAGCAGGAAAGCCCGAAGCCCCCAGGTCTGTGGGGCTACGCAAGCGGTTCCCAAAGAGCTTTAGAACAAGGCATAGTTTTCCCTGCTCGCTCTTTGGGAGGGGGACCCATCTCCAGCCATATGGCCATATTTGTGCCTGGCGAAGCCCCAAGTGCGAAAGGGTGGCTTTGAGGCTGAAGGCAGCAGGAAAGCCCGCAGCCCCCAGGTCTGTGGGGCTACGCAAGCGGTTCCCAAAGAGCTTTAGAACAAGGCATAGTTTTCCCTGCTGGCTCTCTGGGCGGGGGACCCATCTCCAGCCGTATGGCCATTTTTGAGCCTGGAGCAGTGCCAAGTGGGAAAGGGTGGTGTCGAGGCTGAAGGCAGCAGGAAAGCCCGCAGCCCCCAGGTCTGTGGGGCTACGCAAGCAGTTCCCAAAGAGCTTTAGAACAAGGCATAGTTTTCCCTGCTGGCTCTTTGGGCGGGGGACCCATCTCCAGCCATAGGCCATTTTTGTGCCTGGCCCGGCGCCCAGTGGGAAAGGGTGGCTTTGAGGCTTGAAGGCAGCAGGAAAGCCCGCAGTCCCCAGGTCTGTGGGGCTACGCAAGCGGTTCCCAAAGAGCTTTAGAACAAGGCATAATTTTCCCTGCTGGCTCTTTGGGCGGGGGACCCATCTCCAGCCATATGGCCATTTTTGTGCCTGGCGCAGCGCCAAGTGGGAAAGGGTGGTTTTGAGGCTGAAGGCAGCAGCAAAGCCTGCAGCCCCCAGGTCTGTGGGGCTACGCAAGCGGTTCCCAAAGAGCTTTAGAACAAGGCATAGTTTTCCCTGCTGGCTCTTTGGGCGGGGGACCCATCTCCAGCCGTATGGCCATTTTTGTGCCTGACAGGGCGCCAAGTGGGAAAGGGTGGCTTTGAGGCTGAAGGCAGGAGCAAAGCCTGCAGCCCCCAGGTCTGTGGGGCTACGCAAGCGGTTCCCAAAGAGCTTTAGAACAAGGCATAGTTTTCCCTGCTGGCTCTTTTGGCAGGGGACCCATCTCCAGCCGTATGGCCATTTTTGTCCCTGGCCCGGCGCCAAGTGGGAAAGGGTGGTGTAGAGGCTGAAGGCAGCAGCAAAGACTGCAGCCCCCAGGTCTGTGGGGCCAAGCAAGCCGTTCCCAAAGAGCTTTAGAACAAGGCCTAGTTTTCCCTGCTGGCTCTTTGGGCGGGGGACCCATCTCCAGCCGTATGGCCATTTTTGTGCCTGGCGCGGCGCCAAGTGGGAAAGGGTGGCTTTGAGGCTGAAGGCAGCAGCAAAGCCCGCAGCCCCCAGGTCTGTGGGGCTACGCAAGCGGTTCCCAAAGAGCTTTAGAACAAGGCATAGTTTTCCCTGCTGGCTCTCTGGGCGGGGGACCCATCTGCAGCCGTATGGCCATTTTTGAGCCTGGAGCAGTGCCAAGTGGGAAAGGGTGTTGTCGAGGCTGAAGGCAGCAGGAAAGCCCGCAGCCCCCAGGTCTGTGGGGCTACGCAAGCGGTTCCCAAAGAGCTTTAGAACAAGGCATAGTTTTCCCTGCTGGCTCTTTGGGCGGGGGACCCATCTCCAGCCATAGGCCATTTTTGTGCTTGATAGGGCGCCAAGTGGGAAAGGGTGCCTTTGAGGCTGAAGGCAGCAGGAAAGCCTGCAGCCCCCAGGTCTGTGGGGCTACGCAAGCGGTTCCCAAAGAGCTTTAGAACAAGGCATAGTTTTCCCTGCTGGCTCTTTGTTCGGGGGACCCATCTCCAGCCATAGGCCATTTTTGTGCCTGGCGCGGCGCCCAGTGGGAAAGGGTGGCTTTGAGGCTTGAAGGCAGCAGGAAAGCCCGCAGCCCCCAGGTCTGTGGGGCTACGCAAGCGGTTCCCAAAGAGCTTTAGAACAAGGCATAGTTTTCCCTGCTGGCTCTTTGGGCGGGGGACCCATCTCCAGCCGTATGGCCATTTTTGTGCCTGGCGCAGCGCCAAGTGGGAAAGGGTGGTTTTGAGGCTGAAGGCAGCAGCAAAGCCTGCAGCCCCCAGGTCTGTGGGGCTACGCAAGCGGTTCCCAAAGAGCTTTAGAACAAGGCATAGTTTTCCCTGCTGGCTCTTTGGGCGGGGGACCCATCTGCAGACATATGGCCATTTTTGTGCCTGGCCGGGGGCCAAGTGGGAAAGGGTGGCTTTGAGGCTGAAGGCAGCAGGAAAGCCCGCAGCCCCCACGTCTGTGGGGCCAAGCAAGCGGTTCCCAAAGAGCTTTAGAACAAGGCATAGTTTTCCCAGCTGGCTCTTAGGGCATGGGACCCATCTCCAGCCATAGGCCATTTTTGTGCCTGGCGCGAAGCCAAGTGGGAAAGGGTGGCTTTGAGGCTGAAGGCAGCAGGAAAGCCCGCAGCCCCCAGGTCTGTGCGGCTACGCAAGCGGTTCCCAAAGAGCTTTAGAACAAGGCATAGTTTTCCCTGCTGGCTCTTTGGGCGGGGGACCCATCTCCAGCCGTACGGCCATTTTTGTGCCTGGCGCGGCGCCAAGAGGGAAAGGGTGGTGTCGAGGCTGAAGGCAGCAGGAAAGCCCGCAGCCCCCAGGTCTGTGGTGCTACGCAAGCGGTTCCCAAAGAGCTTTAGAACAAGGCATAGTTTTCCCTGCTGGCTCTTTGGGCGGGGGACCCATCTCCAGCCGTATGGCCATTTTTGTGCATGGCGCAGCGCCAAGTGGGAAATGGTGGTATCGAGGCTGAAGGCAGCAGGAAAGCCCGCAGCCCCCAGGTCTGTGCGGCTACGCAAGCGGTTCCCAAAGAGCTTTAGAACAAGGCATAGTTTTCCCTGCTCGCTCTTTGGGAGGGGGACCCATCTCCAGCCATATGGCCATTTTTGTGCCTGGCGAAGCCCCAAGTGCGAAAGGGTGGCTTTGAGGCTGAAGGCAGCAGGAAAGCCCGCAGCCCCCAGGTCTGTGGGGCTACGCAAGCGGTTCCCAAAGAGCTTTAGAACAAGGCATAGTTTTCCCTGCTGGCTCTTTGGGCGGGGGACCCATCTCCAGCCGTATGGCCATTTTTGTGGCTGATAGGGCGCCAAGTGGGAAAGGGTGGTGTCGAGGCTGAAGACAGCAGGAAAGCCCGCAGCCCCCACGTCTGTGGGGCCAAGCAAGCGGTTCCCAAAGAGCTTTAGAACAAGGCATAGTTTTCCCAGCTGGCTTTTTGGGCGTGGGACCCATCTCCAGACGTATGGCCATTTTTGTGCCTGGCGCGGTGCGTAGTGGGAAAGGGTGGTGTCGAGGCTGAAGGCAGCAGCAAAGCCTGCAGCCCCCAGGTCTGTGGGGCCAAGCAAGCGGTTCCCAAAGAGCTTTAGAACAAGGCATAGTTTTCCCTGCTGGCTCTTTGAGCATGGGACCCATCTCCAGCCGTATGGCCATTTTTGTCCCTGGCCCGGCGCCAAGAGGGAAAGGGTGGCTTTGAGGCTGAAGGCAGCAGGAAAGCCCGAAGCCCCCAGGTCTGTGGGGCTACGCAAGCGGTTCCCAAAGAGCTTTAGAACAAGGCATAGTTTTCCCTGCTCGCTCTTTGGGAGGGGGACCCATCTCCAGCCATATGGCCATATTTGTGCCTGGCGAAGCCCCAAGTGCGAAAGGGTGGCTTTGAGGCTGAAGGCAGCAGGAAAGCCCGCAGCCCCCAGGTCTGTGGGGCTACGCAAGCGGTTCCCAAAGAGCTTTAGAACAAGGCATAGTTTTCCCTGCTGGCTCTCTGGGCGGGGGACCCATCTCCAGCCGTATGGCCATTTTTGAGCCTGGAGCAGTGCCAAGTGGGAAAGGGTGGTGTCGAGGCTGAAGGCAGCAGGAAAGCCCGCAGCCCCCAGGTCTGTGGGGCTACGCAAGCAGTTCCCAAAGAGCTTTAGAACAAGGCATAGTTTTCCCTGCTGGCTCTTTGGGCGGGGGACCCATCTCCAGCCATAGGCCATTTTTGTGCCTGGCCCGGCGCCCAGTGGGAAAGGGTGGCTTTGAGGCTTGAAGGCAGCAGGAAAGCCCGCAGTCCCCAGGTCTGTGGGGCTACGCAAGCGGTTCCCAAAGAGCTTTAGAACAAGGCATAATTTTCCCTGCTGGCTCTTTGGGCGGGGGACCCATCTCCAGCCATATGGCCATTTTTGTGCCTGGCGCAGCGCCAAGTGGGAAAGGGTGGTTTTGAGGCTGAAGGCAGCAGCAAAGCCTGCAGCCCCCAGGTCTGTGGGGCTACGCAAGCGGTTCCCAAAGAGCTTTAGAACAAGGCATAGTTTTCCCTGCTGGCTCTTTGGGCGGGGGACCCATCTCCAGCCGTATGGCCATTTTTGTGCCTGGCCGGGGGCCAAGTGGGAAAGGGTGGTTTTGAGGCTGAAGGCAGCAGGAAAGCCCGCAGCCCCCACGTGTGTGGGGCTACGCAAGCGGTTCCCAAAGAGCTTTAGAACAAGGCATAGTTTTCCCTGCTGGCTCTTTGGGCATGGGACCCATCTCCAGCCATAGGCCATTTTTGTGCTTGATAGGGCGCCAAGTGGGAAAGGGTGGTGTCGAGGCTGAAGGCAGCAGGAAAGCCCGCAGCCCCCAGGTCTGTGCGGCTACGCAAGCGGTTCCCAAAGAGCTTTAGAACAAGGCATAATTTTCCCTGCTGGCTCTCTGGGCGGGGGACCCATCTCCAGCCGTACGGCCATTTTTGTGCCTGGCGCGGCGCCAAGAGGGAAAGGGTGGTGTCGAGGCTAAAGGCAGCAGGAAAGCCCGCAGCCCCCAGGTCTGTGGAGCTACGCAAGCAGTTCCCAAAGAGCTTTAGAACAAGGCATAGTTTTCCCTGCTGGCTCTTTGGGCGGGGGACCCATCTCCAGCCGTATGGCCATTTTTGTGCCTGGCCGGGAGCCAAGTGGGAAAGGGTGGCTTTGAGGCTGAAGGCAGCAGGAAAGCCCGCAGCCCCCAGGTCTGTGGGGCTACGCAAGCGGTTCCCAAAGAGCTTTAGAACAAGGCATAGTTTTCCCTGCTGGCTCTTTGGGCATGGGACCCATCTCCACCCATAGGCCATTTTTGTGCCTGATAGGGCGCCAAGTGGGAAAGGGTGGCTTTGAGGCTAAAGACAGCAGGAAAGCCTGCAGCCCCCAGGTCTGTGGGGCTACGCAAGCGGTTCCCAAAGAGCTTTAGAACAAGGCATAGTTTTCCCTGCTGGCTCTTTGGGTGGGGGACCCATCTCCAGCCGTATGGCCTTTTTTGATCCTGGAGCAGTGCCAAGTGGGAAAGGGTGGTTTTGAGGGTGAAGGCAGCAGGAAAGCCCGCAGCCCCCAGGTCTGTGGGGCTACGCAAGCGGTTCCCAAAGAGCTTTAGAACAAGGCATAGTTTTCCCTGCTGGCTCTCTGGGCGGGGGACCCATCTCCAGCCGTATGGCCATTTTTGTGCCTGGCGCGGCGCCAAGTGGGAAAGGGTGGTGTCGAGGCTGAAGGCAGCAGGAAAGCCCGCAGCCCCCACGTCTGTGGGGCCAAGCAAGCGGTTCCCAAAGAGCTTTAGAACAAGGCATACTTTTCCCTGCTGGCTCTTTGGGCCTGGGACCCATCTCCAGCCATAGGCCATTTTTGTGCTTGATAGGGCGCCAAGTGGGAAAGGGTGGCTTTGAGGCTGAAGGCAGCAGGAAAGCCTGCAGCCCCCAGGTCTGTGGGGCTACGCAAGCAGTTCCCAAAGAGCTTTAGAACAAGGCATAGTTTTCCCTGCTGGCTCTTTGTTCGGGGGACCCATCTCCAGCCATAGGCCATTTTTGTGCCTGGCCCGGCGCCCAGTGGGAAAGGGTGGCTTTGAGGCTTGAAGGCAGCAGGAAAGCCCGCAGCCCCCAGGTCTGTGGGGCTACGCAAGCGGTTCCCAAAGAGCTTTAGAACAAGGCATAGTTTTCCCTGCTGGCTCTTTGGGCGGGGGACCCATCTCCAGCCGTATGGCCATTTTTGAGCCTGGCGCGGCGCCAAGTGGGAAAGGGTGGTGTCGAGGCTAAAGGCAGCAGGAAAGCCCGCAGCCCCCAGGTCTGTGGGGCTACGCAAGCGGTTCCCAAAGAGCTTTAGAACAAGGCATAGTTTTCCCTGCTGGCTCTCTGGGCGGGGGACCCATCTCCAGCCGTATGGCCATTTTTGAGCCTGGCGCGGCGCCAGGTGGGAAAGGGTGGCTTTGAGGCTAAAGGCAGGAGCAAAGCCTGCAGCCCCCAGGTCTGTGGTGCTACGGAAGCGGTTCCCAAAGAGCTTTAGAAGAAGGCAAAGTTTTCCCAGCTGGCTCTTAGGGCATGGGACCCATCTCCAGCCATAGGCCATTTTTGTGCCTGGCGCGAAGCCAAGTGGGAAAGGGTGCTGTCGAGGCTGAAGGCAGCAGGAAAGCCCGCAGCCCCAAGGTCTGTGGGGCTACGCAAGCGGTTCCCAAAGAGCTTTAGAACAAGGCATAGTTTTCCCTGCTGGCTCTTTGGGCGGGGGACCCATCTCCAGTCGTATGGCTATTTTTATGCCTGGCGCGTTGCGTAGTGGGAAAGGGTGGTTTTGAGGCTGAAGGCAGCAGGAAAGCCCACAGCCCCCAGGTCTGTGGGGCTACGCAAGCGGTTCCCAAAGAGCTTTAGAACAAGGCATAGTTTTCCCTGCTGGCTCTTTGGGCGGGGGACCCATCTCCAGCCATAGGCCATTTTTGTGCCTGGCCCGGCGCCCAGTGGGAAAGGGTGGCTTTGAGGCTTGAAGGCAGCAGGAAAGCCCGCAGTCCCCAGGTCTGTGGGGCTACGCAAGCGGTTCCCAAAGAGCTTTAGAACAAGGCATAATTTTCCCTGCTGGCTCTTTGGGCGGGGGACCCATCTCCAGCCGTATGGCCATTTTTGTGCCTGGCGCAGCGCCAAGTGGGAAAGGGTGGTTTTGAGGCTGAAGGCAGCAGGAAAGCCTGCAGCCCCCAGGTCTGTGGGGCTACGCAAGCGGTTCCCAAAGAGCTTTAGAACAAGGCATAGTTTTCCCTGCTGGCTCTTTGGGCGGGGGACCCATCTCCAGCCGTATGGCCATTTTTGTGCCTGGCCGGGGGCCAAGTGGGAAAGGGTGGTTTTGAGGCTGAAGGCAGCAGGAAAGCCCGCAGCCCCCACGTGTGTGGGGCTACGCAAGCGGTTCCCAAAGAGCTTTAGAACAAGGCATAGTTTTCCCTGCTGGCTCTTTGGGCATGGGACCCATCTCCAGCCATAGGCCATTTTTGTGCTTGATAGGGCGCCAAGTGGGAAAGGGTGGTGTCGAGGCTGAAGGCAGCAGGAAAGCCCGCAGCCCCCAGGTCTGTGCGGCTACGCAAGCGGTTCCCAAAGAGCTTTAGAACAAGGCATAATTTTCCCTGCTGGCTCTCTGGGCGGGGGACCCATCTCCAGCCGTACGGCCATTTTTGTGCCTGGCGCGGCGCCAAGAGGGAAAGGGTGGTGTCGAGGCTAAAGGCAGCAGGAAAGCCCGCAGCCCCCAGGTCTGTGGAGCTACGCAAGCAGTTCCCAAAGAGCTTTAGAACAAGGCATAGTTTTCCCTGCTGGCTCTTTGGGCGGGGGACCCATCTCCAGCCGTATGGCCATTTTTGTGCCTGGCCGGGAGCCAAGTGGGAAAGGGTGGCTTTGAGGCTGAAGGCAGCAGGAAAGCCCGCAGCCCCCAGGTCTGTGGGGCTACGCAAGCGGTTCCCAAAGAGCTTTAGAACAAGGCATAGTTTTCCCTGCTGGCTCTTTGGGCATGGGACCCATCTCCACCCATAGGCCATTTTTGTGCCTGATAGGGCGCCAAGTGGGAAAGGGTGGCTTTGAGGCTAAAGACAGCAGGAAAGCCTGCAGCCCCCAGGTCTGTGGGGCTACGCAAGCGGTTCCCAAAGAGCTTTAGAACAAGGCATAGTTTTCCCTGCTGGCTCTTTGGTTGGGGGACCCATCTCCAGCCGTATGGCCTTTTTTGATCCTGGAGCAGTGCCAAGTGGGAAAGGGTGGTTTTGAGGGTGAAGGCAGCAGGAAAGCCCGCAGCCCCCAGGTCTGTGGGGCTACGCAAGCGGTTCCCAAAGAGCTTTAGAACAAGGCATAGTTTTCCCTGCTGGCTCTCTGGGCGGGGGACCCATCTCCAGCCGTATGGCCATTTTTGTGCCTGGCGCGGCGCCAAGTGGGAAAGGGTGGTGTCGAGGCTGAAGGCAGCAGGAAAGCCCGCAGCCCCCACGTCTGTGGGGCCAAGCAAGCGGTTCCCAAAGAGCTTTAGAACAAGGCATAGTTTTCCCTGCTGGCTCTTTGGGCCTGGGACCCATCTCCAGCCATAGGCCATTTTTGTGCATGATAGGGCGCCAAGTGGGAAAGGGTGGCTTTGAGGCTGAAGGCAGCAGGAAAGCCTGCAGCCCCCAGGTCTGTGGGGCTACGCAAGCAGTTCCCAAAGAGCTTTAGAACAAGGCATAGTTTTCCCTGCTGGCTCTTTGTTCGGGGGACCCATCTCCAGCCATAGGCCATTTTTGTGCCTGGCCCGGCGCCCAGTGGGAAAGGGTGGCTTTGAGGCTTGAAGGCAGCAGGAAAGCCCGCAGCCCCCAGGTCTGTGGGGCTACGCAAGCGGTTCCCAAAGAGCTTTAGAACAAGGCATAGTTTTCCCTGCTGGCTCTTTGGGCGGGGGACCCATCTCCAGCCGTATGGCCATTTTTGAGCCTGGCGCGGCGCCAAGTGGGAAAGGGTGGTGTCGAGGCTAAAGGCAGCAGGAAAGCCCGCAGCCCCCAGGTCTGTGGGGCTACGCAAGCGGTTCCCAAAGAGCTTTAGAACAAGGCATAGTTTTCCCTGCTGGCTCTCTGGGCGGGGGACCCATCTCCAGCCGTATGGCCATTTTTGTGCCTGGCGCGGCGCCAAGTGGGAAAGGGTGGTGTCGAGGCTGAAGGCAGCAGGAAAGCCCGCAGCCCCCACGTCTGTGGGGCCAAGCAAGCGGTTCCCAAAGAGCTTTAGAACAAGGCATAGTTTTCCCTGCTGGCTCTTTGGGCCTGGGACCCATCTCCAGCCATAGGCCATTTTTGTGCTTGATAGGGCGCCAAGTGGGAAAGGGTGGCTTTGAGGCTGAAGGCAGCAGGAAAGCCCGCAGCCCCCAGGTCTGTGGGGCTACGCAAGCGGTTCCCAAAGAGCTTTAGAACAAGGCATAGTTTTCCCTGCTGGCTCTTTGGGCGGGGGACCCATCTCCAGCCGTATGGCCATTTTTGTGCCTGGCCGGGGGCCAAGTGGGAAAGGGTGGTTTTGAGGCTGAAGGCATCAGGAAAGCCCGCAGCCCCCACGTGTGTGGGGCTACGCAAGCGGTTCCCAAAGAGCTTTAGAACAAGGCATAGTTTTCCCTGCTGGCTCTCTGGGCGGGGGACCCATCTCCAGCCGTATGGCCATTTTTGAGCCTGGCGCGGCGCCAGGTGGGAAAGGGTGGCTTTGAGGCTGAAGGCAGGAGCAAAGCCTGCAGCCCCCAGGTCTGTGGTGCTACGCAAGCGGTTCCCAAAGAGCTTTAGAAGAAGGCATAGTTTTCCCAGCTGGCTCTTAGGGCATGGGACCCATCTCCAGCCATAGGCCATTTTTGTGCCTGGCGCGAAGCCAAGTGGGAAAGCGTGCTGTCGAGGCTGAAGGCAGCAGGAAAGCCCGCAGCCCCAAGGTCTGTGGGGCTACGCAAGCGGTTCCCAAAGAGCTTTAGAACAAGGCATAGTTTTCCCTGCTGGCTCTTTGGGCATGGGACCCATCTCCACCCATAGGCCATTTTTGTGCCTGATAGGGCGCCAAGTGGGAAAGGGTGGCTTTGAGGCTGAAGACAGCAGGAAAGCCTGCAGCCCCCAGGTCTGTGGGGCTACGCAAGCGGTTCCCAAAGACCTTTAGAACAAGGCATAGTTTTCCCTGCTGGCTCTTTGGGTGGGGGACCCATCTCCAGCCGTATGGCTATTTTTGTGCCTGACGCGGTGCGTAGTGGCATAGGGTGGTTTTGAGGCTGAAGGCAGCAGGAAAGCCCGCAGCCCCCACGTCTGTGGGGCCAAGCAAGCGGTTCCCAAAGAGCTTTAGAACAAGGCATAGTTTTCCCTGCTGGCTCTTTGGGCGGGGGACCCATCTCCAGCCGTATGGCCATTTTTGTGCCTGGCGCGGTGCGTAGTGGGAAAGGGTGGTTTTGAGGCTGAAGGCAGCAGGAAAGCCCGCAGCCCCCAGGTCTGTGGGGCCAAGCAAGCGGTTCCCAAAGAGCTTTAGAACAAGGCATAGTTTTCCCTGCTGGCTCTTTGGGCGGGGGACCCATCTCCAGCCGTATGGCCATTTTTGTGCCTGGCGCGGCGCCAAGTGGGTAAGGGTGGTGTCGAGGCTGAAGGCAGCAGCAAAGCCTGCAGCCCCCAGGTCTGTGGGGCCAAGCAAGCGGTTCCCAAAGAGCTTTAGAACAAGGCATAGTTTTCCCTGCTGGCTCTTTGGGCGGGGGACCCATCTCCAGCCGTATGGCCATTTTTGTCCCTGGCCCGGCGCCAAGTGGGAAAGGGTGGTGTCGAGGCTGAAGGCAGCAGGAAAGCCCGCAGCCCCCAGGTCTGTGGGGCTACGCAAGCGGTTCCCAAAGAGCTTTAGAACAAGGCATAGTTTTCCCTGCTCGCTCTTTGGGCGGGGGACCCATCTCCAGCCATATGGCCATTTTTGTGCCTGGCGAAGCCCCAAGTGCGAAAGGGTGGCTTTGAGGCTGAAGGCAGCAGGAAAGCCCGCAGCCCCCAGGTCTGTGGGGCTACGCAAGCGGTTCCCAAAGAGCTTTAGAACAAGGCATAGTTTTCCCTGCTGGCTCTTTTGGCAGGGGACCCATCTCCAGCCGTATGGCCATTTTTGTGCCTGGCCCGGCGCCAAGTGGGAAAGGGTGGCTTTGAGACTGAAGGCAGCAGGAAAGCCCGCAGCCCCCAGGTCTGTGGGGCTACGCAAGCGGTTCCCAAAGAGCTTTAGAACAAGGCATAGTTTTCCCTGCTGGCTCTCTGGGCGGGGGACCCATCTCCAGCCGTATGGCCATTTTTGAGCCTGGAGCAGTGCCAAGTGGGAAAGGGTGGTGTCGAGGCTGAAGGCAGCAGGAAAGCCCGCAGCCCCCAGGTCTGTGGGGCTACGCAAGCAGTTCCCAAAGAGCTTTAGAACAAGGCATAGTTTTCCCTTCTGGCTCTTTGGGCGGGGGACCCATCTCCAGCCATAGGCCATTTTTGTGCCTGGCCCGGCGCCCAGTGGGAAAGGGTGGCTTTGAGGCTTGAAGGCAGCAGGAAAGCCCGCAGCCCCCAGGTCTGTGGGGCTACGCAAGCGGTTCCCAAAGAGCTTTAGAACAAGGCATAATTTTCCCTGCTGGCTCTTTGGGCGGGGGACCCATCTCCAGCCGTATAGCCATTTTTTTGCCTGGCCGGGGGCCAAGTGGGAAAGGGTGGTTTTGAGGCTGAAGGCAGCAGGAAAGCCCGCAGCCCCCACGTGTGTGGGGCTACGCAAGCGGTTCCCAAAGAGCTTTAGAACAAGGCATAGTTTTCCCTGCTGGCTCTTTGGGCATGGGACCCATCTCCAGCCATAGGCCATTTTTGTGCTTGATAGGGCGCCAAGTGGGAAAGGGTGCTGTCGAGGCTGAAGGCAGCAGGAAAGCCCGCAGCCCCCAGGTCTGTGCGGCTACGCAAGCGGTTCCCAAAGAGCTTTAGAACAAGGCATAATTTTCCCTGCTGGCTCTTTGGGCGGGGGACCCATCTCCAGCCGTACGGCCATTTTTGTGCCTGGCGCGGCGCCAAGAGGGAAAGGGTGGTATCGAGGCTAAAGGCAGCAGGAAAGCCCGCAGCCCCCAGGTCTGTGGAGCTACGCAAGCAGTTCCCAAAGAGCTTTAGAACAAGGCATAGTTTTCCCTGCTGGCTCTTTGGGCGGGGGACCCATCTCCAGCCGTATGGCCATTTTTGTGCATGGCGCAGCGCCAAGTGGGAAAGGGTGGCTTTGAGGCTGAAGGCAGCAGGAAAGCCCGCAGCCCCCAGGTCTGTGGGGCTACGCAAGCGGTTCCCAAAGAGCTTTAGAACAAGGCATAGTTTTCCCTGCTGGCTCTTTGGGCATGGGACCCATCTCCACCCATAGGCCATTTTTGTGCCTAATAGGGCGCCAAGTGGGAAAGGGTGGCTTTGAGGCTAAAGACAGCAGGAAAGCCTGCAGCCCCCAGGTCTGTGGGGCTACGCAAGCGGTTCCCAAAGAGCTTTAGAACAAGGCATAGTTTTCCCTGCTGGCTCTTTGGGTGGGGGACCCATCTCCAGCCGTATGGCTATTTTTGTGCCTGACGCGGTGCGTAGTGGCATAGGGTGGTTTTGAGGCTGAAGGCAGCAGGAAAGCCCGCAGCCCCCACGTCTGTGGGGCCAAGCAAGCGGTTCCCAAAGAGCTTTAGAACAAGGCATAGTTTTCCCTGCTGGCTCTTTGGGCGGGGGACCCATCTCCAGCCGTATGGCCATATTTGTGCCTGGCGCGGTGCGTAGTGGGAAAGGGTGGTTTTGACGCTGAAGGCAGCAGGAAAGCCCGCAGCCCCCAGGTCTGTGGGGCTACGCAAGCGGTTCACCAAAGAGCTTTAGAACAAGGCATAGTTTTCCCTGCTGGCTCTTTGGGCGGGGGACCCATCTCCAGCCGTATGGCCATTTTTGTCCCTGGCCCGGCGCCAAGTGGGAAAGGGTGGTGTTGGGGCTGAAGGCAGCAGCAAAGACTGCAGCCCCTAGGTCTGTGGGGCCAAGCAAGCGGTTCCCAAAGAGCTTTAGAACAAGGCATAGTTTTCCCTGCTGGCTCTTTGGGCGGGGGACCCATCTCCAGCCGTATGGCCATTTTTGTCCCTGGCCCGGCGCCAAGTGGGAAAGGGTGGCTTTGAGGCTGAAGGCAGCAGGAAAGCCCGCAGCCCCCAGGTCTGTGGGGCCAAGCAAGCGGTTCCCAAAGAGCTTTAGAACAAGGCATAGTTTTCCCTGCTGGCTCTTTGGGCATGGGACCCATCTCCAGCCATAGGCCATTTTTGTGCTTGATAGGGCGCCAAGTGGGAAAGGGTGGCTTTGAGGCTGAAGGCAGCAGCAAAGACTGCAGCCCCCAGGTCTGTGGGGCCAAGCAAGCGGTTCCCAAAGAGCTTTAGAACAAGGCATAGTTTTCCCTGCTGGCTCTTTGGGCGGGGGACCCATCTCCAGCCACAGGCCATTTTTGTGCCTGGCCCGGCGCCCAGTGGGAAAGGGTGGCTTTGAGGCTTGAAGGCAGCAGGAAAGCCCGCAGCCCCCAGGTCTGTAGGGCTACGCAAGCGGTTCCCAAAGAGCTTTAAAACAAGGCATAATTTTCCCTGCTGGCTCTTTGGGCGGGGGACCCATCTCCAGCCGTATGGCCATTTTTGTGCCTGGCCGGGAGCCAAGTGGGAAAGGGTGGTTTTGAGGCTGAAGGCAGCAGGAAAGCCCGCAGCCCCCAGGTCTGTGGGGCTACGCAAGCGGTTCCCAAAGAGCTTTAGAACAAGGCATAGTTTTCCCTGCTGGCTCTTTGGGCATGGGACCCATCTCCAGCCATAGGCCATTTTTGTGCTTGATAGGGCGCCAAGTGGGAAAGGGTGGTGTCGAGGCTGAAGGCAGCAGCAAAGCCCGCAGCCCCCAGGTCTGTGGGGCTACGCAAGCGGTTCCCAAAGAGCTTTAGAACAAGGCATAGTTTTCCCTGCTGGCTCTTTGGGCGGGGGACCCATCTCCAGCCGTATGGCCATTTTTGAGCCTGGCGCGGCGCCAGGTGGGAAAGGGTGGCTTTGAGGCTGAAGGCAGGAGCAAAGCCTGCAGCCCCCAGGTCTGTGGTGCTACGCAAGCGGTTCCCAAAGAGCTTTAGAACAAGTCATAGTTTTCCCAGCTGGCTCTTAGGGCATGGGACCGATCTCCAGCCATAGGCCATTTTTGTGCCTGGCACGAAGCCAAGTGGGAAAGGGTGCTGTCGAGGCTGAAGGCAGCAGGAAAGCCTGCAGCCCCCAGGTGTGTGGGGCTACGCAAGCGGTTCCCAAAGAGCTTTAGAACAAGGCATAGTTTTCCCTGCTGGCTCTTTGGGCGGGGGACCCATCTCCAGCCGTATGGCTATTTTTGTCCCTGGCGCGGTGCGTAGTGGCATAGGATGGTTTTGAGGCTGAAGGCAGCAGGAAAGCCTGCAGCCCCCAGGTCTGTGCGGCTACACAAGCGGTTCCCAAAGAGCTTTAGAACAAGGCATAGTTTTCCCTGCTGGCTCTTTGGGCGGGGGACCCATCTCCAGCCGTACGGCCATTTTTGCGCCTGGCCCGACGCAAAGTGGGAAAGGGTGGCTTTGAGGCTGAAGGCAGCAGCAAAGCCCGCAGCCCCCAGGTCTGTGCGGCTACGCAAGCGGTTCCCAAAGAGCTTTAGAACAAGGCATAGTTTTCCCTGCTGGCTCTTTGGGCGGGAGACCCATCTCCAGCCATAGGCCATTTTTGTGCCTGGCGCGACGCCAAGTGGGAAAGGGTGTTGTCGAGGCTGAAGGCAGCAGGAAAGCCCGCAGCCCCCAGGTCTGTGGGGCCACACAAGCGGTTCCCAAAGAGCTTTAGAACAAGGCATAGTTTTCCCTGCTGGCTCTTTGGGCGGGGGACCCATCTCCAGCCGTATGGCCATTTTTGTGCCTGGCGCGGCGCCAAGTGGGAAAGGGTGGCTTTGAGGCTGAAGGCAGCAGCAAAGCCCGCAGCCCCCAGGTCTGTGGGGCTACGCAAGCAGTTCCCAAAGAGCTTTAGAACAAGGCATAGTTTTCCCTGCTGGCTCTTTAGGCATGGGACCCATCTCCAGCCATAGGCCATTTTTGTGCTTGATAGGGCGCCAAGTGGGAAAGGGTTGCTTTGAGGCTGAAGACAGCAGGAAAGCCCGCAGCCCCCATGTCTGTGGGGCTACGCAAGCGGTTCCCAAAGAGCTTTAGAACAAGGCATAGTTTTCCCTGCTGGCTCTTTGGGCGGGGGACCCATCTGCAGACATATGGCCATTTTTGTGCCTGGCCCGGCGCCAAGTGGGAAAGGGTGGCTTTGACGCTGAAGGCAGCAGGAAAGCCCGCAGCCCCCAGGTCTGTGGGGCTACGCAAGCGGTTCCCAAAGAGCTTTAGAACAAGGCATAGTTTTCCCTGCTGGCTCTTTGGGCATGGGACCCATCTCCAGCCGTATGGCCATTTTTGTGCCTGGCGCGGCGCCAAGTGGGAAAGGGTGGTGTCGAGGCTGAAGGCAGCAGGAAAGCCCGCAGCCCCCAGGTCTCTGGGGCTACGCAAGCGGTTCCCAAAGAGCTTTAGAACAAGGCATAGTTTTCCCTGCTGGCTCTTTGGGCGGGGGACCCATCTCCAGCCGTATGGCCATTTTTGTGCCTAGCGCGGCGCCAAATGGGAAAGGGTGGCTTTGAGGCTGTAGGCAGCAGGAAAGTCTGCAGCCCCCAGGTCTGTGGGGCTACGCAAGCGGTTCCCAAAGAGCTTTAGAACAAGGCATAGTCTTCCCTGCTGGCTCTCTGGGCCGGGGACCCATCTCCAGCCATAGGCCATTTTTGTGCCTGGCGCAGTGCCAAGTGGGAAAGGGTGGTGTCGAGGCTGAAGGCAGCAGGAAAGCCCGCAGCCCCCAGGTCTGTGGGGCTACGCAAGCGTTTCCCAAAGAGCTTTAGAACAAGGCATAGTTTTCCCTGCTGGCTCTTTGGGCGGGGGACCCATCTCCAGCCATAGGCCATTTTTGTGCCTGGCGCGGCGCCAAGTGGGAAAGGGTGGTGTCGAGGCTGAAGGCAGCAGGAAAGCCTGCAGGCCCCACGTCTGTGGGGCTACGCAAGTGGTTCCCAAAGAGCTTTAGAACAAGGCATAGTTTTCCCAGCTGGCTCTTTGGGCGGGGGACCCATCTCCAGCCATAGGCCATTTTTGTGCTTGATAGGGCGCCAAGTGGGAAAGGGTGGCTTTGAGGCTGAAGGCAGCAGGAAAGCCTGCAGCCCCCAGGTCTGTGGGGCTACGCAAGCGGTTCCCAAAGAGCTTTAGAACAAGGCATAGTTTTCCCTGCTGGCTCTTTGGGCGGGGGACCCATCTCCAGCCGTATGGCCATTTTTGTGCCTGGCCCGGCGCCAAGTGGGAAAGGGTGGTGTCGAGGCTGAAGGCAGCAGGAAAGCCCACAGCCCCCAGGTCTGTGGGGCTACGCAAGCGGTTCCCAAAGAGCTTTAGAACAAGGCATAGTTTTCCCTGCTGGCTCTTTGGGCGGGGGACCCATCTCCAGCCGTATGGCCATTTTTGTGCCTGGCGCGGTGCGTAGTGTGAAAGGGTGGTTTTGAGGCTGAAGGCAGCAGGAAAGCCTGCAGCCCACAGCTCTGTGGGGCCAAGGAAGCTGTTCCCAAAGAGCTTTAGAACAAGGCATAGTTTTCCGTGATGGCTCTTTGGGCATGGGACCCATCTCCAGCCATAGGCCATTTTTGTGCCTGGCGCGGTGCGTAATGGGAAAGGGTGGCTTTGAGGCTGAAGGCAGCAGGAAAGCCCGCAGCCCCCAGGTCTGTGGGGCTACGCAAGCGGTTCCCAAAGAGCTTTAGAACAAGGCATAGTTTTCCTTGCTGGCTCTTTGGGCATGAGAACCATCTCCAGCCATAGGCCATTTTTGTGCCTGGCCCGGCGCCAAGTGGGAAAGGGTGGTGTCGAGGCTGAAGGCAGCAGCAAAGCCCGAAGCCCCCAGGTCTGTAGGGCTACGCAAGCGGTTCCCAAAGAGCTTTAGAACAAGGCATAGTTTTCCCTGCTGGCTCTTTGGGCGGGGGACCCATCTCCAGCCATAGGCCATTTTTGTGCCTGGCGCGACGCCAAGTGGGAAAGGGTGGTGTCGAGGTTGAAGGCAGCAGGAAAGCCTGCAGCCCCCAGGTCTGTGGGGCTACGCAAGCGGTTCCCAAAGAGCTTTAGAACAAGGCATAGTTTTCCCTGCTGGCTCCTTGGGCGGGGGACCCATCTCCAGCCGTATGGCCATTTTTGTGCCTGGCGCGGCGCCCAGTGGGAAAGGGTGGTGTCGAGGCTGAAGGCAGCAGGAAAGCCCGCAGCTCCCAGGTCTGTGGAGCTACGCAAGTGGTTCCCAAAGAGCTTTAGAACAAGGCATAGTTTTCCTTGCTGGGTCTTTGGGCAGGGGACCCATCTCCAGCCATATGGCCATTTTTGTGCCTGATGCGGCGTCCAGTGGAAAAGGGTGGCTTTGAGGTTGAAGGCAGCAGCAAAGCCTGCAGCCCCCAGGTCTGTGGGGCTACGCAAGCGGTTCCCAAAGAGCTTTAGAACAAGGCATAGTTTTCCCTGCTGGCTCTTTGGGCGGGGGACCCATCTCCAGCTGTATGGCCATTTTTGTGCCTGGCGCGGTGCCAAGTGGGAAAGGGTGGTGTCGAGTCTGAAGGCAGCAGGAAAGCCCGCAGCCCCCAGGTCTGTGGGGCTACGCAAGCGGTTCCCAAAGAGCTTTAGAACAAGGCATAGTTTTCCCTGCTTGTTCTTTGGGCGGGGGACCCATCTCCAGCCGTATGGCCATTTTTGTGCCTGGCGCGGCGCCAAGTGGGAATGGGTGGTGTCGAGTCTGAAGGCAGCAGGAAAGCCTGCAGCCCCCAGGTCTGTGGGGCTACGCAAGCGGTTCCCAAAGAGCTTTAGAACAAGGCATAGTTTTCCCTGCTGGCTCTTTGGGCGGGGGACCCATCTCCAATCGTATGGCCATTTTTGTGCCTGGCGCGGTGCGTAGTGGGAAAGGGTGGTTTTGAGGCTGAAGGCAGCAGGAAAGCCCGCAACCCCCAGGTCTGTGGGGCTACGCAAGCGGTTCCCAAAGAGCTTTAGAACAAGGCATAGTTTTCCCTGCTGGCTCTTTGGGCGGGGGACCCATCTGCAGACATATGGCCATTTTTGTGCCTGGCCCGGCGCCAAGTGGGAAAGGGTGGTGTTGGGGCTGAAGGCAGCAGCAAAGACTGCAGCCCCCAGGTCTGTGGGGCCAAGCAAGCGGTTCCCAAAGAGCTTTAGAACAAGGCATAGTTTTCCCTGCTGGCTCTTTGGGCGGGGGACCCATCTCCAGCCGTATGGCCATTTTTGTGCCTGGCAAGGCGCCAAGTGGGAAAGGGTGGCTTTGAGGCTGAAGGCAGCAGCAAAGCCCGCAGCCCCCAGGTCTGTGGGGCTACGCAAGCGGTTCCCAAAGAGCTTTAGAACAAGGCATAGTTTTCCCTGCTGGCTCTTTGGGCGGGGGACCCATCTCCAGCCGTATGGCCATTTTTGTGCCTGGCGCGGCGCCAAGTGGGAAAGGGTGGTGTCGAGGCTGAAGGCAGCAGGAAAGCCCGCAGCCCCCAGGTCTGTGGGGCCAAGCAAGCGGTTCCCAAAGAGCTTTAGAACAAGGCATAGTTTTCCCTGCTGGCTCTTTGGGCATGGGACCCATCTCCAGCCATAGGCCATTTTTGTGCTTGATAGGGCGCCAAGTGGGAAAGGGTGGCTTTGAGGCTGAAGGCAGCAGCAAAGACTGCAGCCCCCAGGTCTGTGGGGCCAAGCAAGCGGTTCCCAAAGAGCTTTAGAACAAGGCATAGTTTTCCCTGCTGGCTCTTTGGGCGGGGGACCCATCTCCAGCCACAGGCCATTTTTGTGCCTGGCCCGGCGCCCAGTGGGAAAGGGTGGCTTTGAGGCTTGAAGGCAGCAGGAAAGCCCGCAGCCCCCAGGTCTGTAGGGCTACGCAAGCGGTTCCCAAAGAGCTTTAAAACAAGGCATAATTTTCCCTGCTGGCTCTTTGGGCGGGGGACCCATCTCCAGCCGTATGGCCATTTTTGTGCCTGGCCGGGAGCCAAGTGGGAAAGGGTGGTTTTGAGGCTGAAGGCAGCAGGAAAGCCCGCAGCCCCCAGGTCTGTGGGGCTACGCAAGCGGTTCCCAAAGAGCTTTAGAACAAGGCATAGTTTTCCCTGCTGGCTCTTTGGGCATGGGACCCATCTCCAGCCATAGGCCATTTTTGTGCTTGATAGGGCGCCAAGTGGGAAAGGGTGGTGTCGAGGCTGAAGGCAGCAGCAAAGCCCGCAGCCCCCAGGTCTGTGGGGCTACGCAAGCGGTTCCCAAAGAGCTTTAGAACAAGGCATAGTTTTCCCTGCTGGCTCTCTGGGCGGGGGACCCATCTCCAGCCGTATGGCCATTTTTGAGCCTGGCGCGGCGCCAGGTGGGAAAGGGTGGCTTTGAGGCTGAAGGCAGGAGCAAAGCCTGCAGCCCCCAGGTCTGTGGTGCTACGCAAGCGGTTCCCAAAGAGCTTTAGAACAAGTCATATTTTTCCCAGCTGGCTCTTAGGGCATGGGACCCATCTCCAGCCATAGGCCATTTTTGTGCCTGGCACGAAGCCAAGTGGGAAAGGGTGCTGTCGAGGCTGAAGGCAGCAGGAAAGCCTGCAGCCCCCAGGTGTGTGGGGCTACGCAAGCGGTTCCCAAAGAGCTTTAGAACAAGGCATAGTTTTCCCTGCTGGCTCTTTGGGCGGGGGACCCATCTCCAGCCGTATGGCTATTTTTGTGCCTGGCGCGGTGCGTAGTGGCATAGGATGGTTTTGAGGCTGAAGGCAGCAGGAAAGCCTGCAGCCCCCAGGTCTGTGCGGCTACACAAGCGGTTCCCAAAGAGCTTTAGAACAAGGCATAGTTTTCACTGCTGGCTCTTTGGGCGGGGGACCCATCTCCAGCCGTATGGCTATTTTTGTGCCTGGCGCGGTGCGTAGTGGCATAGGATGGTTTTGAGGCTGAAGGCAGCAGGAAAGCCTGCAGCCCCCAGGTCTGTGCGGCTACACAAGCGGATCACAAAGATCTTTAGAACAAGGCATAGTTTTCCCTGCTGGCTCTTTGGGCGGGGGACCCATCTCCAGCCGTACGGCCATTTTTGCGCCTGGCCCGGCGCAAAGTGGGAAAGGGTGGCTTTGAGGCTGAAGGCAGCAGCAAAGCCCGCAGCCCCCAGGTCTGTGCGGCTACGCAAGCGGTTCCCAAAGAGCTTTAGAACAAGGCATAGTTTTCCCTGCTGGCTCTTTGGGCGGGAGACCCATCTCCAGCCATAGGCCATTTTTGTGCCTGGCGCGACGCCAAGTGGGAAAGGGTGTTGTCGAGGCTGAAGGCAGCAGGAAAGCCCGCAGCCCCCAGGTCTGTGGGGCCACACAAGCGGTTCCCAAAGAGCTTTAGAACAAGGCATAGTTTTCCCTGCTGGCTCTTTGGGCGGGGGACCCATCTCCAGCCGTATGGCCATTTTTGTGCCTGGCGCGGCGCCAAGTGGGAAAGGGTGGCTTTGAGGCTGAAGGCAGCAGCAAAGCCCGCAGCCCCCAGGTCTGTGGGGCTACGCAAGCAGTTCCCAAAGAGCTTTAGAACAAGGCATAGTTTTCCCTGCTGGCTCTTTAGGCATGGGACCCATCTCCAGCCATAGGCCATTTTTGTGCCTGGCGCGACGCCAAGTGGGAAAGGGTGGTGTCGAGGTTGAAGGCAGCAGGAAAGCCTGCAGCCCCCAGGTCTGTGGGGCTACACAAGCGGTTCCCAAAGAGCTTTAGAACAAGGCATAGTTTTCCCTGCTGGCTCTTTGGGCATGGGACCCATCTCCAGCCGTATGGCCATTTTTGTGCCTGGCGCGGCGCCAAGTGGGAAAGGGTGGTGTCGAGGCTGAAGGCAGCAGGAAAGCCCGCAGCCCCCAGGTCTCTGGGGCTACGCAAGCGGTTCCCAAAGAGCTTTAGAACAAGGCATAGTTTTCCCTGCTGGCTCTTTGGGCGGGGGACCCATCTCCAGCCGTATGGCCATTTTTGTGCCTAGCGCGGCGCCAAATGGGAAAGGGTGGCTTTGAGGCTGAAGGCAGCAGGAAAGTCTGCAGCCCCCAGGTCTGTGGGGCTACGCAAGCGGTTCCCAAAGAGCTTTAGAACAAGGCATAGTCTTCCCTGCTGGCTCTCTGGGCCGGGGACCCATCTCCAGCCATAGGCCATTTTTGTGCCTGGCGCAGTGCCAAGTGGGAAAGGGTGGTGTCGAGGCTGAAGGCAGCAGGAAAGCCCGCAGCCCCCAGGTCTGTGGGGCTACGCAAGCGTTTCCCAAAGAGCTTTAGAACAAGGCATAGTTTTCCCTGCTGGCTCTTTGGGCGGGGGACCCATCTCCAGCCATAGGCCATTTTTGTGCCTGGCGCGGCGCCAAGTGGGAAAGGGTGGTGTCGAGGCTGAAGGCAGCAGGAAAGCCTGCAGGCCCCACGTCTGTGGGGCTACGCAAGTGGTTCCCAAAGAGCTTTAGAACAAGGCATAGTTTTCCCTGCTGGCTCTTTGGGCGGGGGACCCATCTCCAGCCATAGGCCATTTTTGTGCTTGATAGGGCGCCAAGTGGGAAAGGGTGGCTTTGAGGCTGAAGGCAGCAGGAAAGCCTGCAGCCCCCAGGTCTGTGGGGCTACGCAAGCGGTTCCCAAAGAGCTTTAGAACAAGGCATAGTTTTCCCTGCTGGCTCTTTGGGCGGGGGACCCATCTCCAGCCGTATGGCCATTTTTGTGCCTGGCCCGGCGCCAAGTGGGAAAGGGTGGTGTCGAGGCTGAAGGCAGCAGGAAAGCCCACAGCCCCCAGGTCTGTGGGGCTACGCAAGCGGTTCCAAAAGAGCTTTAGAACAAGGCATAGTCTTCCCTGCTGGCTCTCTGGGCCGGGGACCCATCTCCAGCCATAGGCCATTTTTGTGCCTGGCGCAGTGCCAAGTGGGAAAGGGTGGTGTCGAGGCTGAAGGCAGCAGCAAAGCCCGCAGCCCCCAGGTCTGTGGGGCTACGCAAGCGTTTCCCAAAGAGCTTTAGAACAAGGCATAGTTTTCCCTGCTGGCTCTTTGGGCGGGGGACCCATCTCCAGCCATAGGCCATTTTTGTGCCTGGCGCGGCGCCAAGTGGGAAAGGGTGGTGTCGAGGCTGAAGGCAGCAGGAAAGCCTGCAGGCCCCACGTCTGTGGGGCTACGCAAGTGGTTCCCAAAGAGCTTTAGAACAAGGCATAGTTTTCCCTGCTGGCTCTTTGGGCGGGGGACCCATCTCCAGCCATAGGCCATTTTTGTGCCTGGCGCGGCGCCAAGTGGGAAAGGGTGGCTTTGAGGCTGAAGGCAGCAGGAAAGCCTGCAGCCCCCAGGTCTGTGGGGCTACGCAAGCGGTTCCCAAAGAGCTTTAGAACAAGGCATAGTTTTCCCTGCTGGCTCTTTGGGCGGGGGACCCATCTCCAGCCGTATGGCCATTTTTGTGCCTGGCCCGGCGCCAAGTGGGAAAGGGTGGTGTCGAGGCTGAAGGCAGCAGGAAAGCCCACAGCCCCCAGGTCTGTGGGGCTACGCAAGCGGTTCCCAAAGAGCTTTAGAACAAGGCATAGTTTTCCCTGCTGGCTCTTTGGGCGGGGGACCCATCTCCAGCCGTATGGCCATTTTTGTGCCTGGCGCGGTGCGTAGTGTGAAAGGGTGGTTTTGAGGCTGAAGGCAGCAGGAAAGCCTGCAGCCCACAGCTCTGTGGGGCCAAGGAAGCTGTTCCCAAAGAGCTTTAGAACAAGGCATAGTTTTCCGTGATGGCTCTTTGGGCATGGGACCCATCTCCAGCCATAGGCCATTTTTGTGCCTGGCGCGGTGCGTAATGGGAAAGGGTGGCTTTGAGGCTGAAGGCAGCAGGAAAGCCCGCAGCCCCCAGGTCTGTGGGGCTACGCAAGCGGTTCCCAAAGAGCTTTAGAACAAGGCATAGTTTTCCTTGCTGGCTCTTTGGGCATGAGACCCATCTCCAGCCATAGGCCATTTTTGTGCCTGGCCCGGCGCCAAGTGGGAAAGGGTGGTGTCGAGGCTGAAGGCAGCAGCAAAGCCCGAAGCCCCCAGGTCTGTAGGGCTACGCAAGCGGTTCCCAAAGAGCTTTAGAACAAGGCATAGTTTTCCCTGCTGTCTCTTTGGGCGGGGGACCCATCTCCAGCCATAGGCCATTTTTGTGCCTGGCGCGACGCCAAGTGGGAAAGGGTTGTGTCGAGGTTGAAGGCAGCAGGAAAGCCTGCAGCCCCCAGGTCTGTGGGGCTACGCAAGCGGTTCCCAAAGAGCTTTAGAACAAGGCATAGTTTTCCCTGCTGGCTCCTTGGGCGGGGGACCCATCTCCAGCCGTATGGCCATTTTTGTGCCTGGCGCGGCGCCCAGTGGGAAAGGGTGGTGTCGAGGCTGAAGGCAGCAGGAAAGCCCGCAGCTCCCAGGTCTGTGGAGCTACGCAAGTGGTTCCCAAAGAGCTTTAGAACAAGGCATAGTTTTCCTTGCTGGCTCTTTGGGCAGGAGACCCATCTCCAGCCATATGGCCATTTTTGTGCCTGATGCGTCGTCCAGTGGAAAAGGGTGGCTTTGAGGTTGAAGGCAGCAGCAAAGCCTGCAGCCCCCAGGTCTGTGGGGCTACGCAAGCGGTTCCCAAAGAGCTTTAGAACAAGGCATAGTTTTCCCTGCTGGCTCTTTGGGCGGGGAACCCATCTCCAGCTGTATGGCCATTTTTCTGCCTGGCGCGGTGCCAAGTGGGAAAGGGTGGTGTCGAGTCTGAAGGCAGCAGGAAAGCCCGCAGCCCCCAGGTCTGTGGGGCTACGCAAGCGGTTCCCAAAGAGCTTTAGAACAAGGCATAGTTTTCCCTGCTTGTTCTTTGGGCGGGGGACCCATCTCCAGCCGTATGGCCATTTTTGTGCCTGGCGCGGCGCCAAGTGGGAATGGGTGGTGTCGAGTCTGAAGGCAGCAGGAAAGCCTGCAGCCCCCAGGTCTGTGGGGCTACGCAAGCGGTTCCCAAAGAGCTTTAGAACAAGGCATAGTTTCCCTGCTGGCTCTTTGGGCGGGGGACCCATCTCCAATCGTATGGCCATTTTTGTGCCTGGCGCGGTGCGTAGTGGGAAAGGGTGGTTTTGAGGCTGAAGGCAGCAGGAAAGCCCGCAACCCCCAGGTCTGTGGGGCTACGCAAGCGGTTCCCAAAGAGCTTTAGAACAAGGCATAGTCTTCCCTGCTGGCTCTTTTGGCATGGGACCCATCTCCAGCCGTATGGCAATTTTTGTGCCTGGCCCGGCGCCAAGTGGGAAAGGGTGGTTTTGAGGCTGAAGGCAGCAGCAAAGCCCGCAGCCCCCAGGTCTGTGGGGCTACGCAAGCGGTTCCCAAAGAGCTTTAGAACAAGGCATAGTTTTCCCTGCTGGCTCTTTGGGCGGGGGACCCATCTCCAGCCGTATGGCCATTTTTGTGCCTGGCGCGGCGCCAAGTGGGAAAGGGTGGTGTCGAGGCTGAAGGCAGCAGCAAAGCCCGCAGCCCCCAGGTCTGTGGGGCTACGCAAGCGGTTCCCAAAGAGCTTTAGAAGAAGGCATAGTTTTCCCTGCTGGCTCTTTGGGCGGGGGACCCATCTCCAGCCGTATGGACATTTTTGTGCCTAGCGCGGCGCCAAGTGGGAAAGGGTGGTGTCGAGGCTGAAGGCAGCAGGAAAGCCCGCAGCCCCCAGGTCTGTGGGGCTACGCAAGCGGTTCCCAAAGAGCTTTAGAACAAGGCATAGTTTTCCCTGCTGGCTCTTTGGGCGGGGGACCCATCTCCAGCCGTATGGCCATTTTTGTGCCTGGCACGGCGCCAAGTGGGAAAGGGTGGTGTCGAGGCTGAAGGCAGCAGCAAAGCCCGCAGCCCCCAGGTCTGTAGGGCTACGCAAGCGGTTCCCAAAGAGCTTTAGAACAAGGCATAGTTTTCCCTGCTGGCTCTTTGGGCGGGGGACCCATCTCCAGCCGTATGGCCATTTTTGTGCCTGGCGCGGTGCCAAGTGTGAAAGGGTGGCTTTGAGGCTGAAGGCAGGAGCAAAGCCTGCAGCCCTAAGGTCTGTGGGGCTACGCAAGCGGTTCCCAAAGAGCTTTAGAACAAGGCATAGTTTTCCCTGCTGGCTCTTTGGGCATGGGACCCATCTCCAGCCATAGGCCATTTTTCTGCCAGGCGCGATGCCAAGTGGGAAAGGGTGGTGTCGAGTCTGAAGGCAGCAGGAAAGCCCGCAGCCCCCAGGTCTGTGGGGCTACGCAAGCGGTTCCCAAAGAGCTTTAGAACAAGGCATAGTTTTCCCTGCTGGCTCTTTGGGCGGGGGACCCATCTCCAGCCGTATGGCCATTTTTGTGCCTGGCGCGGCGCCAAGTGGGAAAGGGTGGTGTCGAGGCTGAAGGCAGCAGGAGAGCCCGCAGCCCCCAGGTCTGTGGGGCTACGCAAGCGGTTCCCAAAGAGCTTTAGAACAAGGCATAGTTTTCCCTGCTGGCTCTTTGGGCATGGGACCCATCTCCAGCCGTATGGCCATTTTTGTGCCTGGCGCAGTGCGTAGTGGGAAAGGGTGGTTTTGAGGCTGAAGGCAGCAGGAAAGCCTGCAGCCCCCAGGTCTGTGGGGCCAAGCAAGCGGTTCCCAAAGAGCTTTAGAACAAGGCATAGTTTTCCCTGCTGGCTCTTTGGGCGGGGGACCCATCTCCAGCCGTATGGCCAATTTGTGCCTAGCGCGACGCCAAGTGGGAAAGGGTGGCTTTGAGTCTGAAGGCAGCAGCAAAGCCTGCAGCCCCCAGGTCTGTGGGGCTACGCAAGCGGTTCCCAAAGAGCTTTAGAACAATGCATAGTTTTCCTTGCTGGGTCTTTGGGCATGGGACCCATCTCCAGCCATAGGCCATTTTTGTGCCTGATAGGGCGCCAAGTGGGAAAGGGTTGCTTTGAGGCTGAAGACAGCAGGAAAGCCCGCAGCCCCCAGGTCTGTGGGGCTACGCAAGCGGTTCCCAAAGAGCTTTAGAACAAGGCATAGTTTTCCCTGCTGGCTCTTTGGGCAGGGGACCCATCTGCAGACATATGGCCATTTTTGTGCCTGGCACGACGCCAAGTGGGAAAGGGTGGCTTTGACGCTGAAGGCAGCAGGAAAGCCCGCAGCCCCCAGGTCTGTGGGGCTACGCAAGCGGTTCCCAAAGAGCTTTAGAACAAGGCATAGTTTTCCCTACTGGCTCTTTGGGCGGGAGACCCATCTCCAGCCATAGGCCATTTTTGTGCCTGGCGCGACGCCAAGTGGGAAAGGGTGTTGTCGAGGCTGAAGGCAGCAGGAAAGCCCGCAGCCCCCAGGTCTGTGGGGCTACGCAAGCGGTTCCCAAAGAGCTTTAGAACAAGGCATAGTTTTCCCTGCTGGCTCTTTGGGCATGGGACCCATCTCCAGCCATAGGCCATTTTTGTGCCTGGCGCGACGCCAAGTGGGAAAGGGTGGTGTCGAGGTTGAAGGCAGCAGGAAAGCCTGCAGCCCCCAGGTCTGTGGGGCTACACAAGCGGTTCCCAAAGAGCTTTAGAACAAGGCATAGTTTTCCCTGCTGGCTCTTTGGGCATGGGACCCATCTCCAGCCGTATGGCCATTTTTGTGCCTGGCGCGGCGCCAAGTGGGAAAGGGTGGTGTCGAGGCTGAAGGCAGCAGGAAAGCCCGCAGCCCCCAGGTCTGTGGGGCTACGCAAGCGGTTCCCAAAGAGCTTTAGAACAAGGCATAGTTTTCCCTGCTGGCTCTTTGGGCGGGGGACCCATCTCCAGCCGTATGGCCATTTATGCCTAGCGCGGCGCCAAATGGGAAAGGGTGGCTTTGAGGCTGAAGGCAGCAGGAAAGTCTGCAGCCCCCAGGTCTGTGGGGCTACGCAAGCGGTTCCCAAAGAGCTTTAGAACAAGGCATAGTCTTCCCTGCTGGCTCTCTGGGCCGGGGACCCATCTCCAGCCATAGGCCATTTTTGTGCCTGGCGCAGTGCCAAGTGGGAAAGGGTGGTGTCGAGGCTGAAGGCAGCAGGAAAGCCCGCAGCCACCAGGTCTGTGGGGCTACGCAAGCGTTTCCCAAAGAGCTTTAGAACAAGGCATAGTTTTCCCTGCTGGCTCTTTGGGCGGGGGACCCATCTCCAGCCATAGGCCATTTTTGTGCCTGGCGCGGCGCCAAGTGGGAAAGGGTGGTGTCGAGGCTGAAGGCAGCAGGAAAGCCTGCAGGCCCCACGTCTGTGGGGCTACGCAAGTGGTTCCCAAAGAGCTTTAGAACAAGGCATATTTTTCCCTGCTGGCTCTTTGGGCGGGGGACCCATCTCCAGCCATAGGCCATTTTTGTGCCTGGCGCGGCGCCAAGTGGGAAAGGGTGGCTTTGAGGCTGAAGGCAGCAGGAAAGTCTGCAGCCCCCAGGTCTGTGGGGCTACGCAAGCGGTTCCCAAAGAGCTTTAGAACAAGGCATAGTTTTCCCTGCTGGCTCTTTGGGCGGGGGACCCATCTCCAGCCGTATGGCCATTTTTGTGCCTGGCACGGCGCCAAGTGGGAAAGGGTGGTGTCGAGGCTGAAGGCAGCAGCAAAGCCCGCAGCCCCCAGGTCTGTAGGGCTACGCAAGCGGTTCCCAAAGAGCTTTAGAACAAGGCATAGTTTTCCCTGCTGGCTCTTTGGGCGGGGGACCCATCTCCAGCCGTATGGCCATTTTTGTGCCTGGCGCGGTGCCAAGTGTGAAAGGGTGGCTTTGAGGCTGAAGGCAGGAGCAAAGCCTGCAGCCCTAAGGTCTGTGGGGCTACGCAAGCGGTTCCCAAAGAGCTTTAGAACAAGGCATAGTTTTCCCTGCTGGCTCTTTGGGCATGGGACCCATCTCCAGCCATAGGCCATTTTTCTGCCAGGCGCGATGCCAAGTGGGAAAGGGTGGTGTCGAGTCTGAAGGCAGCAGGAAAGCCCGCAGCCCCCAGGTCTGTGGGGCTACGCAAGCGGTTCCCAAAGAGCTTTAGAACAAGGCATAGTTTTCCCTGCTGGCTCTTTGGGCGGGGGACCCATCTCCAGCCGTATGGCCATTTTTGTGCCTGGCGCGGCGCCAAGTGGGAAAGGGTGGTGTCGAGGCTGAAGGCAGCAGGAGAGCCCGCAGCCCCCAGGTCTGTGGGGCTACGCAAGCGGTTCCCAAAGAGCTTTAGAACAAGGCATAGTTTTCCCTGCTGGCTCTTTGGGCATGGGACCCATCTCCAGCCGTATGGCCATTTTTGTGCCTGGCGCAGTGCGTAGTGGGAAAGGGTGGTTTTGAGGCTGAAGGCAGCAGGAAAGCCTGCAGCCCCCAGGTCTGTGGGGCCAAGCAAGCGGTTCCCAAAGAGCTTTAGAACAAGGCATAGTTTTCCCTGCTGGCTCTTTGGGCGGGGGACCCATCTCCAGCCGTATGGCCAATTTGTGCCTAGCGCAACGCCAAGTGGGAAAGGGTGGCTTTGAGTCTGAAGGCAGCAGCAAAGCCTGCAGCCCCCAGGTCTGTGGGGCTACGCAAGCGGTTCCCAAAGAGCTTTAGAACAATGCATAGTTTTCCTTGCTGGGTCTTTGGGCATGGGACCCATCTCCAGCCATAGGCCATTTTTGTGCCTGATAGGGCGCCAAGTGGGAAAGGGTTGCTTTGAGGCTGAAGACAGCAGGAAAGCCCGCAGCCCCCAGGTCTGTGGGGCTACGCAAGCGGTTCCCAAAGAGCTTTAGAACAAGGCATAGTTTTCCCTGCTGGCTCTTTGGGCAGGGGACCCATCTGCAGACATATGGCCATTTTTGTGCCTGGCACGACGCCAAGTGGGAAAGGGTGGCTTTGACGCTGAAGGCAGCAGGAAAGCCCGCAGCCCCCAGGTCTCTGGGGCTACGCAAGCGGTTCCCAAAGAGCTTTAGAACAAGGCATAGTTTTCCCTACTGGCTCTTTGGGCGGGAGACCCATCTCCAGCCATAGGCCATTTTTGTGCCTGGCGCGACGCCAAGTGGGAAAGGGTGTTGTCGAGGCTGAAGGCAGCAGGAAAGCCCGCAGCCCCCAGGTCTGTGGGGCTACGCAAGCGGTTCCCAAAGAGCTTTAGAACAAGGCATAGTTTTCCCTGCTGGCTCCTTGGGCGTGGGACCCATCTCCAGCCATAGGCCATTTTTGTGCCTGGCGCGACGCCAAGTGGGAAAGGGTGGTGTCGAGGTTGAAGGCAGCAGGAAAGCCTGCAGCCCCCAGGTCTGTGGGGCTACACAAGCGGTTCCCAAAGAGCTTTAGAACAAGGCATAGTTTTCCCTGCTGGCTCTCTGGGCATGGGACCCATCTCCAGCCGTATGGCCATTTTTGTGCCTGGCGCGGCGCCAAGTGGGAAAGGGTGGTGTCGAGGCTGAAGGCAGCAGGAAAGCCCGCAGCCACCAGGTCTGTGGGGCTACGCAAGCGTTTCCCAAAGAGCTTTAGAACAAGGCATAGTTTTCCCTGCTGGCTCTTTGGGCGGGGGACCCATCTCCAGCCATAGGCCATTTTTGTGCCTGGCGCGGCGCCAAGTGGGAAAGGGTGGTGTCGAGGCTGAAGGCAGCAGGAAAGCCTGCAGCCCCCAGGTCTGTGGGGCTACGCAAGCGGTTCCCAAAGAGCTTTAGAACAAGGCATAGTTTTCCCTGCTGGCTCTTTGGGCGGGGGACCCATCTCCAGCCGTATGGCCATTTTTGTGCCTGGCCCGGCGCCAAGTGGGAAAGGGTGGTGTCGAGGCTGAAGGCAGCAGCAAAGCCCACAGCCCCCAGGTCTGTGGGGCTACGCAAGCGGTTCCCAAAGAGCTTTAGAACAAGGCATAGTTTTCCCTGCTGGCTCTTTGGGCGGGGGACCCATCTCCAGCCGTATGGCCATTTTTGTGCCTGGCGCGGTGCGTAGTGTGAAAGGGTGGTTTTGAGGCTGAAGGCAGCAGGAAAGCCTGCAGCCCACAGCTCTGTGGGGCCAAGGAAGCTGTTCCCAAAGAGCTTTAGAACAAGGCATAGTTTTCCGTGATGGCTCTTTGGGCATGGGACCCATCTCCAGCCATAGGCCATTTTTGTGCCTGGCGCGGTGCGTAGTGGGAAAGGGTGGCTTTGAGGCTGAAGGCAGCAGCAAAGCCCGCAGCCCCCAGGTCTGTGGGGCTACGCAAGCGGTTCCCAAAGAGCTTTAGAACAAGGCATAGTTTTCCTTGCTGGCTCTTTGGGCATGGGACCCATCTCCAGCCATAGGCCATTTTTGTGCCTGGCCCGGCGCCAAGTGTGAAAGGGTGGTGTCGAGGCTGAAGGCAGCAGCAAAGCCCGAAGCCCCCAGGTCTGTAGGGCTACGCAAGCGGTTCCCAAAGAGCTTTAGAACAAGGCATAGTTTTCCCTGCTGGCTCTTTGGGCATGGAACCCATCTCCAGCCGTATGGCCATTTTTGTGCCTGGCGCGGCGCCAAGTGGGAAAGGGTGTTGTCGAACATGAAGGCAGCAGGAAAGCCCACAGCCCCCAGGTGTGTGGGGCTACGCAAGCGGTTCCCAAAGAGCTTTAGAACAAGGCATAGTTTTCCCTGCTGGCTCCTTGGGCGGGGGACCCATCTCCAGCCGTATGGCCATTTTTGTGCCTGGCGCGGCGCCCAGTGGGAAAGGGTGGTGTCGAGGCTGAAGGCAGCAGGAAAGCCCGCAGCTCCCAGGTCTGTGGAGCTACGCAAGTGGTTCCCAAAGAGCTTTAGAACAAGGCATAGTTTTCCTTGCTGGCTCTTTGGGCAGGGGACCCATCTCCAGCCATATGGCCATTTTTGTGCCTGATGCGGCGTCCAGTGGAAAAGGGTGGCTTTGAGGTTGAAGGCAGCAGCAAAGCCTGCAGCCCCCAGGTCTGTGGGGCTACGCAAGCGGTTCCCAAAGAGCTTTAGAACAAGGCATAGTTTTCCTTGCTGGCTCTCTGGGCGGGGGACCCATCTCCAGCTGTATGGCCATTTTTGTGCCTGGCGCAGTGCCAAGTGGGAAAGGGTGGTGTCGAGGCTGAAGGCAGCAGGAAAGCCCGCAGCCCCCAGGTCTGTGGGGCTACGCAAGCGGTTCCCAAAGAGCTTTAGAACAAGGCATAGTTTTCCCTGCTTGTTCTTTGGGCGGGGGACCCATCTCCAGCCGTATGGCCATTTTTGTGCCTGGCGCGGCGCCAAGTGGGAATGGGTGGTGTCGAGTCTGAAGGCAGCAGGAAAGCCTGCAGCCCCCAGGTCTGTGGGGCTACGCAAGCGGTTCCCAAAGAGCTTTAGAACAAGGCATAGTTTTCCCTGCTGGCTCTTTGGGCGGGGGACCCATCTCCAATCGTATGGCCATTTTTGTGCCTGGCGCGGTGCGTAGTGGGAAAGGGTGGTTTTGAGGCTGAAGGCAGCAGGAAAGCCCGCAACCCCCAGGTCTGTGGGGCTACGCAAGCGGTTCCCAAAGAGCTTTAGAACAAGGCATAGTCTTCCCTGCTGGCTCTTTTGGCATGGGACCCATCTCCAGCCGTATGGCAATTTTTGTGCCTGGCCGGGGGCCAAGTGGGAAAGGGTGGTTTTGAGGCTGAAGGCAGCTGCAAAGCCCGCAGCCCCCAGGTCTGTGGGGCTACGCAAGCGGTTCCCAAAGAGCTTTAGAACAAGGCATAATTTTCCCTGCTGGCTCTTTGGGCGGGGGACCCATCTCCAGCCGTATGGCCATTTTTGTGCCTGGCGCGGCGCCAAGTGGGAAAGGGTGGTGTCGAGGTTGAAGGCAGCAGGAAAGCCTGCAGCCCCCAGGTCTGTGGGGCTACGCAAGCGGTTCCCAAAGAGCTTTAGAACAAGGCATAGTTTTCCCTGCTGGCTCTTTGGGCGGGGGACCCATCTCCAGCTGTATGGCCATTTTTGTGCCTGGCGCAGTGCCAAGTGGGAAAGGGTGGTGTCGAGTCTGAAGGCAGCAGGAAAGCCCGCAGCCCCCAGGTCTGTGGGGCTACGCAAGCGGTTCCCAAAGAGCTTTAGAACAAGGCATAGTTTTCCCTGCTTGTTCTTTGGGCAGGGGACCCATCTCCAGCCGTATGGCCATTTTTGTGCCTGGCGCGGCGCCAAGTGGGAATGGGTGGTGTCGAGTCTGAAGGCAGCAGGAAAGCCTGCAGCCCCCAGGTCTGTGGGGCTACGCAAGCGGTTCCCAAAGAGCTTTAGAACAAGGCATAGTTTTCCCTGCTGGCTCTTTGGGCGGGGGACCCATCTCCAATCGTATGGCCATTTTTGTGCCTGGCGCGGTGCGTAGTGGGAAAGGGTGGTTTTGAGGCTGAAGGCAGCAGGAAAGCCCGCAACCCCCAGGTCTGTAGGGCTACGCAAGCGGTTCCCAAAGAGCTTTAGAACAAGGCATAGTCTTCCCTGCTGGCTCTTTTGGCATGGGACCCATCTCCAGCCGTATGGCAATTTTTGTGCCTGGCCGGGGGCCAAGTGGGAAAGGGTGGTTTTGAGGCTGAAGGCAGCAGCAAAGCCCGCAGCCCCCAGGTCTGTGGGGCTACGCAAGCGGTTCCCAAAGAGCTTTAGAACAAGGCATAGTTTTCCCTGCTGGCTCTTTGGGCGGGGGACCCATCTCCAGCCGTATGGCCATTTTTGTGCCTGGCGCGGCGCCAAGTGGGAAAGGGTGGTGTCGAGGCTGAAGGCAGCAGGAGAGCCCGCAGCCCCCAGGTCTGTGGGGCTACGCAAGCGGTTCCCAAAGAGCTTTAGAAGAAGGCATAGTTTTCCCTGCTGGCTCTTTGGGCGGGGGACCCATCTCCAGCCGTATGGCCATTTTTGTGCCTAGCGCGGCGCCAAGTGGGAAAGGGTGGTGTCGAGGCTGAAGGCAGCAGCAAAGCCCGCAGCCCCCAGGTCTGTGGGGCTACGCAAGCGGTTCCCAAAGAGCTTTAGAACAAGGCATAGTTTTCCCTGCTGGCTCTTTGGGCGGGGGACCCATCTCCAGCCGTATGGCCATTTTTGTGCCTGGCACGGCGCCAAGTGGGAAAGGGTGGTGTCGAGGCTGAAGGCAGCAGCAAAGCCTGCAGCCCCCAGGTCTGTAGGGCTACGCAAGCGGTTCCCAAAGAGCTTTAGAACAAGGCATAGTTTTCCCTGCTGGCTCTTTGGGCGGGGGACCCATCTCCAGCCGTATGGCCAATTTTGTGCCTGGCGCGGTGCCAAGTGTGAAAGGGTGGCTTTGAGGCTGAAGGCAGGAGCAAAGCCTGCAGCCCTAAGGTCTTTGGGGCTACGCAAGCGGTTCCCAAAGAGCTTTAGAACAAGGCATAGTTTTCCCTGCTGGCTGTTAGGGCATGGGACCCATCTCCAGCCATAGGCCATTTTTCTGCCAGGCGCGATGCCAAGTGGGAAAGGGTGGTGTCGAGTCTGAAGGCAGCAGGAAAGCCTGCAGCCCCGAGGTCTGTGGGGCTACGCAAGCGGTTCCCAAAGAGCTTTAGAACAAGGCATAGTTTTCCCTGCTGGCTCTTTGGGCGGGGGACCCATCTCCAGCCGTATGGCCAATTTGTGCCTAGCGCGACGCCAAGTGAGAAAGGGTGGCTTTGAGGCTGAAGGCAGCAGCAAAGCCCACAGCCCCCAGGTCTGTGGGGCTACGCAAGCGGTTCCCAAAGAGCTTTAGAACAAGGCATAGTTTTCCCTGCTGGCTCTTTGGGCGGGGGACCCATCTCCAGCCGTATGGCCATTTTTGTGCCTGGCGCGGCGCCAAGTGGGAAAGGGTGGTGTCGAGGCTGAAGGCAGCAGGAGAGCCCGCAGCCCCCAGGTCTGTGGGGCTACGCAAGCGGTTCCCAAAGAGCTTTAGAACAAGGCATAGTTTTCCCTGCTGGCTCTTTGGGCATGGGACCCATCTCCAGCCGTATGGCCATTTTTGTGCCTGGCGCAGTGCGTAGTGGGAAAGGGTGGTTTTGAGGCTGAAGGCAGCAGGAAAGCCTGCAGCCCCCAGGTCTGTGGGGCCAAGCAAGCGGTTCCCAAAGAGCTTTAGAACAAGGCATAGTTTTCCCTGATGGCTCTTTGGGCATGGGACCCATCTCCAGCCATAGGCCATTTTTGTGCCTGGCGCGGTGCCAAGTGGGAAAGGGTGGCTTTGAGGCTGAAGGCAGCAGGAAAGCCTGCAGCCCCAGGTCTGTAGGGCTACGCAAGCGGTTCCCAAAGAGCTTCAGAACAAGGCATAGTTTTCCCTGCTGGCTCTTTGGGCATGGGACCCATCTCCAGCCATAGGCCATTTTTCTGCCTGGCGCGGTGCCAAGTGGGAAAGGGTGGTGTCGAGTCTGAAGGCAGCAGGAAAGCCTGCAGCCCCCAGGTCTGTGGGGCTACGCAAGCGGTTCCCAAAGAGCTTTAGAACAAGGCATAATTTTCCCTGCTGGCTCTTTGGGCGGGGGACCCATCTCCAGCCGTATGGCCATTTTTGTGCCTGGTGCGGCGCCAAGTGGGAAAGGGTGGTGTCGAGTCTGAAGGCACCAGGAAAGCCTGCAGCCCCCAGGTCTCTGGGGCTACGCAAGTGGTTCCCAAAGAGCTTTAGAACAAGGCATAGTTTTCCCTGCTGGCTCTTTGGGCGGGGGACCCATCTCCAGCCGTATGGCCAATTTGTGCCTAGCGCGACGCCAAGTGGGAAAGGGTGGCTTTGAGGCTGAAGGCAGCAGCAAAGCCTGCAGCCCCCAGGTCTGTGCGGCTACGCAAGCGGTTCCCAAAGAGCTTTAGAACAATGCATAGTTTTCCTTGCTGGGTCTTTGGGCATGGGACCCATCTCCAGCCATAGGCCATTTTTGTGCCTGGCGCGGTGCGTAGTGGGAAAGGGTGGCTTTGAGGCTGAAGGCAGCAGGAAAGCCTGCAGCCCCCAGGTCTGTGCGGCTACGCAAGCGGTTCCCAAAGAGCTTTAGAACAAGGCCTAGTTTTCCCTGCTGGCTCTTTGGGCGGGGGACCCATCTCCAGCCATAGACCATTTTTGTGCCTAGCGCGGCGCCAAGTGGGAAAGGGTGGCTTTGAGGCTGAAGGCAGCAGGAGAGCCTGAAGCCCCCAGGTCTTTGGGGCTATGCAAGCGGTTCCCAAAGAGCTTTAGAACAAGGCATAGTTTTCCCTGCTGGCTCTTTGGGCGGGGGACCCATCTCCAGCCGTATGGCCATTTTTGTGCCTGGCGCGGCGCCAAGTGGGAAAGGGTGGTGTCGAGGCTGAAGGCAGCAGGAAAGCCCGCAGCCCCCAGGTCTGTGTGGCTACGCAAGCGGTTCCCAAAGAGCTTTAGAACAAGGCATAGTTTTCACTGCTGGCTCTTTGGGCGTGGGACCCATCTCCAGCCGTATGGCCATTTTTGTGCCTGGCCCGGCGCGAAGCGGGAAAGGGTGGCTTTGAGGCTGAAGGCAGCAGCAAAGCCCACAGCCCCGAGGTCTGTGGGGCTACGCAAGCGGTTCCCAAAGAGCTTTAGAACAAGGCATAGTTTTCCCTGCTGGCTCTTTGGGCGGGGGACCCCATCTCCAGCCGTATGGCCATTTTTGTGCCTGGCACGGCGCCAAGTGGGAAAGGGTGGTGTCGAGGCTGAAGGCAGCAGGAAAGCCCACAGCCCCCAGGTCTGTGGGGGCTATGCAAGCGGTTCCCAAAGAGCTTTAGAACAAGGCATAGTTTTCCCTGGTGGCTCTTTGGGCATGGGACCCATCTCCACCCATAGGCCATTTTTCTGCCTGGCGCGACGCCAAGTGGGAAAGGGTGCTGTCGAAGCTGAAGGCAGCAGGAAAGCCTGCAGCCCCCAGGTCTGTGGGGCTACGCAAGCGGTTCCCAAAGAGCTTTAGAACAAGGCATAGTTTTCCCTGCTGGCTCTCTGGGCGGGGCACCCATCTGCAGCCATAGGCTGTTTTTGTGCCTGGCGCGGCGCCAAGTGGGAAAGGGTGGCTTTGAGGCTGAAGGCAGCAGCAAAGCCTGCAGGCCCCACGTCTGTGGGGCCACGCAAGCGGTTCCCAAAGAGCTTTAGAACAAGGCATAGTTTTCCTTGCTGGGTCTTTGGGCATGGGACCGATCTCCAGCCATAGGCCATTTTTTTGCCTGATGGAGTGCCAAGTGGGAAAGGGTGGCTTTGAGGCTGAAGGCAGCAGGAAAGCCTGCAGCCCCCAGGTCTGTGGGGCTACGCAAGCGGTTCCCAAAGAGCTTTAGAACAAGGCATAGTTTTCCCTGCTGGCTCTTTGGGCATGGGACCCATCTCCAGCCATAGGCCATTTTTGTGCCTGATGCGGCGCCAAGTGGGAAAGGGTGGCTTTGAGGCTGAAGGCAGCAGGAAAGCCCGCAGCCCCCAGGTCTGTGCGGCTACGCAAGCGGTTCCCAAAGAGCTTTAGAACAAGGCATAATTTTCCTTGCTGGCTCTCTGGGCGGGGGACCCATCTCCAGCCGTATGGCCATTTTTGTGCCTGGCGCGGCGCCAAGTGGGAAAGGGTGGTGTCGAGGCTGAAGGCAGCAGGAAAGCCCGCAGCCCCCAGGTCTGTGGGGCTACGCAAGCGGTTCCCAAAGAGCTTTAGAACAAGGCATAGTTTTCCCTGCTGGCTCTTTGGGCGGGGGACCCATCTCCAGCCGTATGGCCATTTTTGTGCCTGGCGCGGCGCCAAGTGGGAAAGGGTGGTTTTGAGGCTGAAGGCAGCAGGAAAGCCCGCAGCCCCCAGGTCTGTGGGGCTACGCAAGCGGTTCCCAAAGAGCTTTAGAACAAGGCATAGTTTTCCCTGCTGGCTCTTTGGGCGGGGGACCCATCTCCAGCCGTATGGCCATTTTTGTGCCTGGCCCGGCGCCAAGCGGGAAACGGTGGCTTTGAGGCTGAAGGCAGCAGCAAAGCCCACACCCCCAGGTCTGTGGGGCTACGCAAGCGGTTCCCAAAGAGCTTTAGAACAAGGCATAGTTTTCCCTGCTGGCTCTTTGGGCGGGGGACCCATCTCCAGCCGTATGGCCATTTTTGTGCTTGGCGCGGCGCCAAGTGGGAAAGGGTGGTGTCGAGGCTGAAGGCAGCAGGAAAGCCCACAGCCCCCAGGTCTGTGGGGCTACGCAAGTGGTTCCCAAAGAGCTTTAGAACAAGGCATAGTTTTCCCTGCTAGCTCTTTGGGCGGGGGACCCATCTCCAGCCGTATGGCCATTTTTGTGCCTGGCGCGGTGCGTAGTGGGAAAGGGTGGTTTTGAGGCTGAAGGCAGCAGGAAAGCCTGCAGCCCCCAGGTCTGTGGGGCCAAGCAAGCGGTTCCCAAAGAGCTTTAGAACAAGGCATAGTTTTCCCTGATGGCTCTTTGGGCATGGGACCCATCTCCAGGCATAGGCCATTTTTGTGCCTGATAGGGCGCCAAGTGGGAAAGGGTGGCTTTGAGGCTGAAGGCAGCAGGAAAGCCTGCAGCCCCCAGGTCTGTGGGGCTACGCAAGCGGTTCCCAAAGAGCTTTAGAACAAGGCATAGTTTTCCCTGCTGGCTCTTTGGACGGGGGACCCATTTCCAGCCGTATGGCCATTTTTGTGCCTGGCGCGGTGCGTAGTGGTAAAGTGTGGTTTTGACGCTGAAGGCAGCAGGAAAGCCCGCAGCCCCCAGGTCTGTGGGGCTACGCAAGCGGTTCCCAAAGAGCTTTAGAACAAGGCATAGTTTTCCCTGCTGGCTCTTTGGGCGGGGGACCCATCTCCAGCCGTATGGCCATTTTTGTGCCTGGCGCGGCGCCAAGTGGGAAAGGGTGGTTTTGAGGCTGAAGGCAGCAGCAAAGACTGCAGCCCCCAGGTCTGTGGGGCCAAGCAAGCGGTTCCCAAAGAGCTTTAGAACAAGGCATAGTTTTCCCTGCTGGCTCTTTGGGCATGGGACCCATCTCCAGCCATAGGCCATTTTTGTGCCTGGCGCGGCGCCAAGTGGGAAAGGGTGGCTTTGAGGCTGAAGGCAGCAGGAAAGCCTGCAGCCTCCAAGTCTCTGGGGCTACGCAAGCAGTTCCCAAAGAGCTTTAGAACAAGGCATAATTTTCCCTGCTGGCTCTTTGGGCGGGGGACCCATCTCCAGCCATAGGCCGTTTTTGTGCCTGGCGCGGCGCCAAGTGGGAAAGGGTGCTGTCGAGGCTGAAGGCAGCAGCAAAGCCTGCAGCCCCCAGGTCTGTGGGGCTATGCAAGCGGTTCCCAAAGAGCTTTAGAACAAGGCATAGTTTTCCCTGCTGGCTCTTTGGGCGGGGGACCCATCTCCAGCCGTATGGCCATTTTTGTGCCTGGCACGGCGCCAAGTGGGAAAGGGTGGTGTCGAGGCTGAAGGCAGCAGGAAAGCCCGCAGCCCCCATGTCTGTAGGGCTACGCAAGCGGTTCCCAAAGAGCTTTAGAACAAGGCATAGTTTTCCCTGCTGGCTCTCTGGGCATGGGACCGATCTCCAGCCATAGGCCATTTTTTTACCTGATGGAGTGCCAAGTGGGAAAGGGTGGCTTTGAGGCTGAAGGCAGCAGGAAAGCCTGCAGCCCCCAGGTCTGTGGGGCTACGCAAGCGGTTCCCAAAGAGCTTTAGAACAAGGCATAGTTTTCCCTGCTGGCTCTTTGGGCATGGGCCCCATCTCCAGCCATAGGCCATTTTTGTGCCTGATGCGGCGCCAAGTGGGAAAGGGTGGCTTTGAGGCTGAAGGCAGCAGGAAAGCCCGCAGCCCCCAGGTCTGTGCGGCTACGCAAGCGGTTCCCAAAGAGCTTTAGAACAAGGCAAAATTTTCCTTGCTGGCTCTCTGGGCGAGGGACCCATCTCCAGCCGTATGGCCATTTTTGTGCCTAGCGCGACGCCAAGTGGGAAAGGGTGGCTTTGAGGCTGAAGGCAGCAGCAAAGCCTGCAGCCCCCAGGTCTGTGGGGCTACGCAAGCGGTTCCCAAAGAGCTTTAGAACAAGGCATAGTTTTCCCTGCTGGCTCTTTGGGCATGGGACCCATCTCCAGCCATAGGCCATTTTTGTGCCTGGCGCGACACCAAGTGGGAAAGGGTGGTTTTGAGGCTGAAGGCAGCAGGAAAGCCCGCAGCGCCAGGTCTGTGGGGCTACGCAAGCGGTTCCCAAAGAGCTTTAGAACAAGGCATAATTTTCCTTGCTGGCTCTCTGGGCGGGGGACCCATCTCCAGCCGTATGGCCATTTTTGTGCCTGGCGCGGCGCCAAGTGGGAAAGGGTGGTGTCGAGGCTGAAGGCAGCAGGAAAGCCCGCAGCCCCCAGGTCTGTGGGGCTACGCAAGCGGTTCCCAAAGAGCTTTAGAACAAGGCATAGTTTTCCCTGCTGGCTCTTTGGGCGGGGGACCCATCTCCAGCCGTATGGCCATTTTTGTGCCTGGCGCGGTGCGTAGTGGGAAAGGGTGGTTTTGAGGCTGAAGGCAGCAGGAAAGCCTGCAGCCCCCAGGTCTGTGGGGCTATGCAAGCGGTTCCCAAAGAGCTTTAGAACAAGGCATAGTTTTCCCTGATGGCTCTTTGGGCATGGGACCCATCTCCAGCCATAGGCCATTTTTGTTCCTGATAGGGCGCCAAGTGGGAAAGGGTGGCTTTGAGGCTGAAGGCAGCAGGAAAGCCTGCAGCCCCCAGGTCTGTGGGGCTACGCAAGCGGTTCCCAAAGAGCTTTAGAAGAAGGCATAGTTTTCCCTGCTGGCTCTTTGGACGGGGGACCCATTTCCAGCCGTATGGCCATTTTTGTGCCTGGCGCGGTGCGTAGTGGTAAAGGGTGGTTTTGACGCTGAAGGCAGCAGGAAAGCCCGCAGCCCCCAGGTCTGTGCGGCTACGCAAGCGGTTCCCAAAGAGCTTTAGAACAAGGCATAGTTTTCCCTGCTGGCTCTTTGGGCGGGGGACCCATCTCCAGCCGTATGGCCATTTTTGTGCCTGGCCCGGCGCCAAGCGGGAAACGGTGGCTTTGAGGCTGAAGGCAGCAGCAAAGCCCACACCCCCAGGTCTGTGGGGCTACGCAAGCGGTTCCCAAAGAGCTTTAGAAAAAGGCATAGTTTTCCCTGCTGGCTCTTTGGGCGGGGGACCCATCTCCAGCCGTATGGCCATTTTTGTGCTTGGCGCGGCGCCAAGTGGGAAAGGGTGGTGTCGAGGCTGAAGGCAGCAGGAAAGCCCACAGCCCCCAGGTCTGTGGGGCTACGCAAGTGGTTCCCAAAGAGCTTTAGAACAAGGCATAGTTTTCCCTGCTAGCTCTTTGGGCGGGGGACCCATCTCCAGCCGTATGGCCATTTTTGTGCCTGGCGCGGTGCGTAGTGGGAAAGGGTGGTTTTGAGGCTGAAGGCAGCAGGAAAGCCTGCAGCCCCCAGGTCTGTGGGGCCAAGCAAGCGGTTCCCAAAGAGCTTTAGAACAAGGCATAGTTTTCCCTGATGGCTCTTTGGGCATGGGACCCATCTCCAGGCATAGGCCATTTTTGTGCCTGATAGGGCGCCAAGTGGGAAAGGGTGGCTTTGAGGCTGAAGGCAGCAGGAAAGCCTGCAGCCCCCAGGTCTGTGGGGCTACGCAAGCGGTTCCCAAAGAGCTTTAGAACAAGGCATAGTTTTCCCTGCTGGCTCTTTGGACGGGGGACCCATTTCCAGCCGTATGGCCATTTTTGTGCCTGGCGCGGTGCGTAGTGGTAAAGTGTGGTTTTGACGCTGAAGGCAGCAGGAAAGCCCGCAGCCCCCAGGTCTGTGGGGCTACGCAAGCGGTTCCCAAAGAGCTTTAGAACAAGGCATAGTTTTCCCTGCTGGCTCTTTGGGCGGGGGACCCATCTCCAGCCGTATGGCCATTTTTGTGCCTGGCGCGGCGCCAAGTGGGAAAGGGTGGTTTTGAGGCTGAAGGCAGCAGCAAAGACTGCAGCCCCCAGGTCTGTGGGGCCAAGCAAGCGGTTCCCAAAGAGCTTTAGAACAAGGCATAGTTTTCCCTGCTGGCTCTTTGGGCATGGGACCCATCTCCAGCCATAGGCCATTTTTGTGCCTGGCGCGGCGCCAAGTGGGAAAGGGTGGCTTTGAGGCTGAAGGCAGCAGGAAAGCCTGCAGCCCCCAAGTCTCTGGGGCTACGCAAGCAGTTCCCAAAGAGCTTTAGAACAAGGCATAATTTTCCCTGCTGGCTCTTTGGGCGGGGGACCCATCTCCAGCCATAGGCCGTTTTTGTGCCTGGCGCGGCGCCAAGTGGGAAAGGGTGCTGTCGAGGCTGAAGGCAGCAGCAAAGCCTGCAGCCCCCAGGTCTGTGGGGCTATGCAAGCGGTTCCCAAAGAGCTTTAGAACAAGGCATAGTTTTCCCTGCTGGCTCTTTGGGCGGGGGACCCATCTCCAGCCGTATGGCCATTTTTGTGCCTGGCACGGCGCCAAGTGGGAAAGGGTGGTGTCGAGGCTGAAGGCAGCAGGAAAGCCCGCAGCCCCCATGTCTGTAGGGCTACGCAAGCGGTTCCCAAAGAGCTTTAGAACAAGGCATAGTTTTCCCTGCTGGCTCTCTGGGCATGGGACCGATCTCCAGCCATAGGCCATTTTTTTACCTGATGGAGTGCCAAGTGGGAAAGGGTGGCTTTGAGGCTGAAGGCAGCAGGAAAGCCTGCAGCCCCCAGGTCTGTGGGGCTACGCAAGCGGTTCCCAAAGAGCTTTAGAACAAGGCATAGTTTTCCCTGCTGGCTCTTTGGGCATGGGCCCCATCTCCAGCCATAGGCCATTTTTGTGCCTGATGCGGCGCCAAGTGGGAAAGGGTGGCTTTGAGGCTGAAGGCAGCAGGAAAGCCCGCAGCCCCCAGGTCTGTGCGGCTACGCAAGCGGTTCCCAAAGAGCTTTAGAACAAGGCAAAATTTTCCTTGCTGGCTCTCTGGGCGAGGGACCCATCTCCAGCCGTATGGCCATTTTTGTGCCTAGCGCGACGCCAAGTGGGAAAGGGTGGCTTTGAGGCTGAAGGCAGCAGCAAAGCCTGCAGCCCCCAGGTCTGTGGGGCTACGCAAGCGGTTCCCAAAGAGCTTTAGAACAAGGCATAATTTTCCTTGCTGGCTCTCTGGGCGGGGGACCCATCTCCAGCCGTATGGCCATTTTTGTGCCTGGCGCGGCGCCAAGTGGGAAAGGGTGGTGTCGAGGCTGAAGGCAGCAGGAAAGCCCGCAGCCCCCAGGTCTGTGGGGCTACGCAAGCGGTTCCCAAAGAGCTTTAGAACAAGGCATAGTTTTCCCTGCTGGCTCTTTGGGCGGGGGACCCATCTCCAGCCGTATGGCCATTTTTGTGCCTGGCGCGGTGCGTAGTGGGAAAGGGTGGTTTTGAGGCTGAAGGCAGCAGGAAAGCCTGCAGCCCCCAGGTCTGTGGGGCTATGCAAGCGGTTCCCAAAGAGCTTTAGAACAAGGCATAGTTTTCCCTGATGGCTCTTTGGGCATGGGACCCATCTCCAGCCATAGGCCATTTTTGTTCCTGATAGGGCGCCAAGTGGGAAAGGGTGGCTTTGAGGCTGAAGGCAGCAGGAAAGCCTGCAGCCCCCAGGTCTGTGGGGCTACGCAAGCGGTTCCCAAAGAGCTTTAGAAGAAGGCATAGTTTTCCCTGCTGGCTCTTTGGACGGGGGACCCATTTCCAGCCGTATGGCCATTTTTGTGCCTGGCGCGGTGCGTAGTGGTAAAGGGTGGTTTTGACGCTGAAGGCAGCAGGAAAGCCCGCAGCCCCCAGGTCTGTGCGGCTACGCAAGCGGTTCCCAAAGAGCTTTAGAACAAGGCATAGTTTTCCCTGCTGGCTCTTTGGGCGGGGGACCCATCTCCAGCCGTATGGCCATTTTTGTGCCTGGCGCGGTGCCAAGTGGGAAAGGGTGGTTTTGAGGCTGAAGGCAGCAGCAAAGCCTGCAGCCCCCAGGTCTGTGGGGCCAAGCAAGCTGTTCCCAAAGAGCTTTAGAACAAGGCATAGTTTTCCCTGCTGGCTCTTTGGGCATGGGACCCATCTCCAGCCATAGGCCATTTTTGTGCCTGGCGCGGCGCCAAGTGGGAAAGGGTGGCTTTGAGGCTGAAGGCAGCAGCAAAGCCTGCAGGCCCCACGTCTGTGGGGCCACGCAAGCGGTTCCCAAAGAGCTTTAGAACAAGGCATAGTTTTCCTTGCTGTGTCTTTGGGCATGGGACCGATCTCCAGCCATAGGCCATTTTTTTGCCTGATGGAGTGCCAAGTGGGAAAGGGTGGCTTTGAGGCTGAAGGCAGCAGGAAAGCCTGCAGCCCCCAGGTCTGTGGGGCTACGCAAGCGGTTCCCAAAGAGCTTTAGAACAAGGCATAGTTTTCCTTGCTGGCTCTTTGGGCATGGGACCCATCTCCAGCCATAGGCCATTTTTGTGCCTGATGCGGCGCCAAGTGGGAAAGGGTGGTTTTGAGGCTGAAGGCAGCAGGAAAGCCCGCAGCCCCCAGGTCTGTGCGGCTACGCAAGCGGTTCCCAAAGAGCTTTAGAACAAGGCATAATTTTCCTTGCTGGCTCTCTGGGCGGGGGACCCATCTCCAGCCGTATGGCCATTTTTGTGCCTAGCGCGACGCCAAGTGGGAAAGGGTGGCTTTGAGGCTGAAGGCAGCAGCAAAGCCCGCAGCCCCCAGGTCTGTGGGGCTACGCAAGCGGTTCCCAAAGAGCTTTAGAACAAGGCATAGTTTTCCCTGCTGGCTCTTTGGGCATGGGACCCATCTCCAGCCATAGGCCATTTTTGTGCCTGGCGCGACGCCAAGTGGGAAAGGGTGGCTTTGAGGCTGAAGGCAGCAGGAAAGCCCGCAGCGCCAGGTCTGTGCGGCTACGCAAGCGGTTCCCAAAGAGCTTTAGAACAAGGCATAATTTTCCTTGCTGGCTCTCTGGGCGGGGGACCCATCTCCAGCCGTATGGCCATTTTTGTGCCTGGCGCGGCGCCAAGTGGGAAAGGGTGGTGTCGAGGCTGAAGGCAGCAGGAAAGCCCGCAGCCCCCAGGTCTGTGGGGCTACGCAAGCGGTTCCCAAAGAGCTTTAGAACAAGGCATAGTTTTCCCTGCTGGCTCTTTGGGCGGGGGACCCATCTCCAGCCGTATGGCCATTTTTGTGCCTAGCGCGGCGCCAAGTGGGAAAGGGTGGTTTTGAGGCTGAAGGCAGCAGGAAAGCCCGCAGCCCCCAGGTCTGTGGGGCTACGCAAGCGGTTCCCAAAGAGCTTTAGAACAAGGCATAGTTTTCCCTGCTGGCTCTTTGGGCGGGGGACCCATCTCCAGCCGTATGGCCATTTTTGTGCCTGGCCCGGCGCCAAGCGGGAAACGGTGGCTTTGAGGCTGAAGGCAGCAGCAAAGCCCACACCCCCAGGTCTGTGGGGCTACGCAAGCGGTTCCCAAAGAGCTTTAGAAAAAGGCATAGTTTTCCCTGCTGGCTCTTTGGGCGGGGGACCCATCTCCAGCCGTATGGCCATTTTTGTGCTTGGCGCGGCGCCAAGTGGGAAAGGGTGGTTTTGACGCTGAAGGCAGCAGGAAAGCCCGCAGCCCCCAGGTCTGTGCGGCTACGCAAGCGGTTCCCAAAGAGCTTTAGAACAAGGCATAGTTTTCCCTGCTGGCTCTTTGGGCGGGGGACCCATCTCCAGCCGTATGGCCATTTTTGTGCCTGGTGCGGCGCCAAGTGGGAAAGGGTGGTTTTGAGGCTGAAGGCAGCAGCAAAGCCTGCAGCCCCCAGGTCTGTGGGGCCAAGCAAGCGGTTCCCAAAGAGCTTTAGAACAAGGCATAGTTTTCCCTGCTGGCTCTTTGGGCATGGGACCCATCTCCAGCCATAGGCCATTTTTGTGCCTGGCGCGGCGCCAAGTGGGAAAGGGTGGCTTTGAGGCTGAAGGCAGCAGGAAAGCCTGCAGCCCCCAGGTCTCTGGGGCTACGCAAGCAGTTCCCAAAGAGCTTTAGAACAAGGCATAATTTTCCCTGCTGGCTCTTTGGGCGGGGGACCCATCTCCAGCCTTAGGCCGTTTTTGTGCCTGGCGCGGCGTCAAGTGGGAAAGGGTGCTGTCGAGGCTGAAGGCAGCAGCAAAGCCTGCAGCCCCCAGGTCTGTGGGGCTACGCAAGCGGTTCCCAAAGAGCTTTAGAACAAGGCATAGTTTTCCCTGCTGGCTCTTTGGGTGGGGGACCCATCTCCAGACGTATGGCTATTTTTGTGCCTGGCGCGGTGCGTAGTGGCATAGGGTGGTTTTGAGGCTGAAGGCAGCAGGAAAGCCCGCAGCCCCCACGTCTGTGGGCCCAAGCAAGCGGTTCCCAGAGAGCTTTAGAACAAGGCATAGTTTTCCCTGCTGGCTCTTTGGGCGGGGGACCCATCTCCAGCCATATGGCCATTTTTGTGCCTGGCGCGGTGCGTAGTGGGAAAGGGTGGTTTTGAGGCTGAAGGCAGCAGGAAAGCCCGCAGCCCCCAGGTCTGTGGGGCCAAGCAAGCGGTTCCCAAAGAGCTTTAGAACAAGGCATAGTTTTCCCTGCTGGCTCTTTGGGCATGGGACCCATCTCCAGCCATAGGCCATTTTTGTGCCTGGCGCGGCGCCAAGTGGGAAAGGGTGGCTTTGAGGCTGAAGGCAGCAGCAAAGCCCGCAGCCCCCAGGTCTGTGGGGCTACGCAAGCGGTTCCCAAAGAGCTTTAGAACAAGGCATAGTTTTCCCTGCTGGCTCTTTGGGCGGGGGACCCATCTCCAGCCGTATGGCCATTTTTGTGCCTGGCCCGGCGCAAAGTGGGAAAGGGTGGCTTTGAGGCTGAAGGCAGCAGGAAAGCCCGCAGCCCCCAGGTCTGTGGGGCTACGCAAGCGGTTCCCAAAGAGCTTTAGAACAAGGCATAGTTTTCCCTGCTGGCTCTTTGGGCGGGGGACCCATCTCCAGCCGTATGGCCATTTTTGAGCCTGGCGCGGCGCCAGGTGGGAAAGGGTGGCTTTGAGGCTGAAGGCAGGAGCAAAGCCTGCAGCCCCCAGGTCTGTGGGGCTACGCAAGCGGTTCCCAAAGAGCTTTAGAACAAGGCATAGTTTTCCCTGCTGGCTCTTAGGGCGGGGGACCCATCTCCAGCCGTATGGCCATTTTTGAGCCTGGCGCGGCGCCAAGTGGGAAAGGGTGGTGTCGAGGCTGAAGGCAGCAGGAAAGCCCGCATCCCCCAGGTCTGTGGGGCTACGCAAGCGGTTCCCAAAGAGCTTTAGAACAAGGCATAGTTTTCCCTGCTCGCTCTTTGGGCGGGGGACCCATCTCCAGCCGTATGGCCATTTTTGTGCCTGGCGAAGCCCCAAGAGGGAAAGGGTGGCTTTGAATCTGAAGGCAGCAGGAAAGCCCGCAGCCCCCAGGTCTGTGGGGCTACGCAAGCGGTTCCCAAAGAGCTTTAGAACAAGGCATAGTTTTCCCTGCTGGCTCTTTTGGCAGGGGACCCATCTCCAGCCGTATGGCCATTTTTGTGCCTGGCGCGGTGCGTAGTGGGAAAGGGTGGTGTTGAGGCTGAAGGCAGCAGCAAAGCCTGCAGCCCCCAGGTCTGTGGGGCCAAGCAAGCGGTTCCCAAAGAGCTTTAGAACAAGGCATAGTTTTCCCTGCTGGCTCTTTGGGCGGGGGACCCATCTCCAGCCGTATGGCCATTTTTGTGCCTGGCCCGGCGCCAAGTGGGAAAGGGTGGCTTTGAGGCTGAAGGCAGCAGCAAAGCCCGCAGCCCCCAGGTCTGTGGGGCTACGCAAGCGGTTCCCAAAGAGCTTTAGAACAAGGCATAGTTTTCCCTGCTGGCTCTCTGGGCGGGGGACCCATCTGCAGCCGTATGGCCATTTTTGAGCCTGGAGCAGTGCCAAGTGGGAAAGGGTGGTTTTGAGGGTGAAGGCAGCAGGAAAGCCCGCAGCCCCCAGGTCTGTGGGGCTACGCAAGCGGTTCCCAAAGAGCTTTAGAACAAGGCATAGTTTTCCCTGCTGGCTCTTTGGGCGGGGGACCCATCTCCAGCCGTATGGCCATTTTTGTGCCTGGCGCGGCGCCAAGTGGGAAAGGGTGGTGTCGAGGCTGAAGGCAGCAGGAAAGCCCGCAGCCCCCACGTCTGTGGGGCCAAGCAAGCGGTTCCCAAAGAGCTTTAGAACAAGGCATAGTTTTCCCTGCTGGCTCTTTGGGCCTGGGACCCATCTCCAGCCATAGGCCATTTTTGTGCTTGATAGGGCGCCAAGTGGGAAAGGGTGGCTTTGAGGCTTGAAGGCAGCAGGAAAGCCCGCAGCCCCCAGGTCTGTGGGGCTACGCAAGCGGTTCCCAAAGAGCTTTAGAACAAGGCATAATTTTCCCTGCTGGCTCCCTGGGCGGGGGACCCATCTCCAGCCGTATGGCCATTTTTGTGCCTGGCGCAGCGCCAAGTGGGAAAGGGTGGTTTTGAGGCTGAAGGCAGCAGCAAAGCCTGCAGCCCCCAGGTCTGTGGGGCTACGCAAGCGGTTCCCAAAGAGCTTTAGAACAAGGCATAGTTTTCCCTGCTGGCTCTTTGGGCGGGGGACCCATCTCCAGCCGTATGGCCATTTTTGTGCCTGGCCGGGGGCCAAGTGGGAAAGGGTGGTTTTGAGGCTGAAGGCAGCAGGAAAGCCCGCAGCCCCTAGGTCTGTGGGGCCAAGCAAGCGGTTCCCAAAGAGCTTTAGAACAAGGCATAGTTTTCCCTGCTGGCTCTTAGGGCGGGGGACCCATCTCCAGCCGTATGGCCATTTTTGAGCCTGGCGCGGCGTCAAGTGGGAAAGGGTGCTGTCGAGGCTGAAGGCAGCAGCAAAGCCTGCAGCCCCCAGGTCTGTGGGGCTACGCAAGCGGTTCCCAAAGAGCTTTAGAACAAGGCATAGTTTTCCCTGCTGGCTCTTTGGGTGGGGGACCCATCTCCAGACGTATGGCTATTTTTGTGCCTGGCGCGGTGCGTAGTGGCATAGGGTGGTTTTGAGGCTGAAGGCAGCAGGAAAGCCCGCAGCCCCCACGTCTGTGGGCCCAAGCAAGCGGTTCCCAGAGAGCTTTAGAACAAGGCATAGTTTTCCCTGCTGGCTCTTTGGGCATGGGACCCATCTCCAGCCATAGGCCATTTTTGTGCCTGGCGCGGCGCCAAGTGGGAAAGGGTGGCTTTGAGGCTGAAGGCAGCAGCAAAGCCCGCAGCCCCCAGGTCTGTGGGGCTACGCAAGCGGTTCCCAAAGAGCTTTAGAACAAGGCATAGTTTTCCCTGCTGGCTCTTTGGGCGGGGGACCCATCTCCAGCCGTATGGCCATTTTTGTGCCTGATAGGGCGCCAAGTGGGAAAGGGTGGTGTCGAGGCTGAAGACAGCAGGAAAGCCTGCAGCCCCCAGGTCTGTGGGGCTACGCAAGCGGTTCCCAAAGAGCTTTAGAACAAGGCATAGTTTTCCCTGCTGGCTCTTTGGGCGGGGGACCCATCTCCAGCCGTATGGCCATTTTTGAGCCTGGCGCGGCGCCAGGTGGGAAAGGGTGGCTTTGAGGCTGAAGGCAGGAGCAAAGCCTGCAGCCCCCAGGTCTGTGGGGCTACGCAAGCGGTTCCCAAAGAGCTTTAGAACAAGGCATAGTTTTCCCTGCTGGCTCTTAGGGCGGGGGACCCATCTCCAGCCGTATGGCCATTTTTGAGCCTGGCGCGGCGCCAAGTGGGAAAGGGTGGTGTCGAGGCTGAAGGCAGCAGGAAAGCCCGCAGCCCCCAGGTCTGTGGGGCTACGCAAGCGGTTCCCAAAGAGCTTTAGAACAAGGCATAGTTTTCCCTGCTCGCTCTTTGGGCGGGGGACCCATCTCCAGCCGTATGGCCATTTTTGTGCCTGGCGAAGCCCCAAGAGGGAAAGGGTGGCTTTGAATCTGAAGGCAGCAGGAAAGCCCGCAGCCCCCAGGTCTGTGGGGCTACGCAAGCGGTTCCCAAAGAGCTTTAGAACAAGGCATAGTTTTCCCTGCTGGCTCTTTTGGCAGGGGACCCAACTCCAGCCGTATGGCCATTTTTGTGCCTGGCGCGGTGCGTAGTGGGAAAGGGTGGTGTTGAGACTGAAGGCAGCAGCAAAGCCTGCAGCCCCCAGGTCTGTGGGGCCAAGCAAGCGGTTCCCAAAGAGCTTTAGAACAAGGCATAGTTTTCCCTGCTGGCTCTTTGGGCGGGGGACCCATCTCCAGCCGTATGGCCATTTTTGTGCCTGGCCCGGCGCCAAGTGGGAAAGGGTGGCTTTGAGGCTGAAGGCAGCAGCAAAGCCCGCAGCCCCCAGGTCTGTGGGGCTACGCAAGCGGTTCCCAAAGAGCTTTAGAACAAGGCATAGTTTTCCCTGCTGGCTCTCTGGGCGGGGGACCCATCTGCAGCCGTATGGCCATTTTTGAGCCTGGAGCAGTGCCAAGTGGGAAAGGGTGGTTTTGAGGGTGAAGGCAGCAGGAAAGCCCGCAGCCCCCAGGTCTGTGGGGCTACGCAAGCGGTTCCCAAAGAGCTTTAGAACAAGGCATAGTTTTCCCTGCTGGCTCTTTGGGCGGGGGACCCATCTCCAGCCGTATGGCCATTTTTGTGCCTGGCGCGGCGCCAAGTGGGAAAGGGTGTTGTCGAGGCTGAAGGCAGCAGGAAAGCCCGCAGCCCCCACGTCTGTGGGGCCAAGCAAGCGGTTCCCAAAGAGCTTTAGAACAAGGCATAGTTTTCCCTGCTGGCTCTTTGGGCCTGGGACCCATCTCCAGCCATAGGCCATTTTTGTGCTTGATAGGGCGCCAAGTGGGAAAGGGTGGCTTTGAGGCTTGAAGGCAGCAGGAAAGCCCGCAGCCCCCAGGTCTGTGGGGCTACGCAAGCGGTTCCCAAAGAGCTTTAGAACAAGGCATAATTTTCCCTGCTGGCTCCCTGGGCGGGGGACCCATCTCCAGCCGTATGGCCATTTTTGTGCCTGGCGCAGCGCCAAGTGGGAAAGGGTGGTTTTGAGGCTGAAGGCAGCAGCAAAGCCTGCAGCCCCCAGGTCTGTGGGGCTACGCAAGCGGTTCCCAAAGAGCTTTAGAACAAGGCATAGTTTTCCCTGCTGGCTCTTTGGGCGGGGGACCCATCTCCAGCCGTATGGCCATTTTTGTGCCTGGCCGGGGGCCAAGTGGGAAAGGGTGGTTTTGAGGCTGAAGGCAGCAGGAAAGCCCGCAGCCCCTAGGTCTGTGGGGCCAAGCAAGCGGTTCCCAAAGAGCTTTAGAACAAGGCATAGTTTTCCCTGCTGGCTCTTAGGGCGGGGGACCCATCTCCAGCCGTATGGCCATTTTTGAGCCTGGCGCGGCGCCAAGTGGGAAAGGGTGGTGTCGAGGCTGAAGGCAGCAGGAAAGCCCGCAGCCCCCAGGTCTGTGGGGCTACGCAAGCGGTTCCCAAAGAGCTTTAGAACAAGGCATAGTTTTCCCTGCTGGCTCTTTGGGCGGGGACCCATCTCCAGCCGTATGGCCATTTTTGTGCCTGGCGAAGCCCCAAGAGGGAAAGGGTGGCTTTGAATCTGAAGGCAGGAGGAAAGCCCGCAGCCCCCAGGTCTGTGGGGCTACGCAAGCGGTTCCCAAAGAGCTTTAGAACAAGGCATAGTTTTCCCTGCTGGCTCTTTTGGCAGGGGACCCATCTCCAGCCGTATGGCCATTTTTGTGCCTGGCGCGGTGCGTAGTGGGAAAGGGTGGTGTTGAGGCTGAAGGCAGCAGCAAAGCCTGCAGCCCCCAGGTCTGTGGGGCCAAGCAAGCGGTTCCCAAAGAGCTTTAGAACAAGGCATAGTTTTCCCTGCTGGCTCTTTGGGCGGGGGACCCATCTCCAGCCGTATGGCCATTTTTGTGCCTGGCCCGGCGCCAAGTGGGAAAGGGTGGCTTTGAGGCTGAAGGCAGCAGCAAAGCCCGCAGCCCCCAGGTCTGTGGGGCTACGCAAGCGGTTCCCAAAGAGCTTTAGAACAAGGCATAGTTTTCCCTGCTGGCTCTCTGGGCGGGGGACCCATCTGCAGCCGTATGGCCATTTTTGAGCCTGGAGCAGTGCCAAGTGGGAAAGGGTGGTTTTGAGGGTGAAGGCAGCAGGAAAGCCCGCAGCCCCCAGGTCTGTGGGGCTACGCAAGCGGTTCCCAAAGAGCTTTAGAACAAGGCATAGTTTTCCCTGCTGGCTCTTTGGGCGGGGGACCCATCTCCAGCCGTATGGCCATTTTTGTGCCTGGCGCGGCGCCAAGTGGGAAAGGGTGGTGTCGAGGCTGAAGGCAGCAGGAAAGCCCGCAGCCCCCACGTCTGTGGGGCCAAGCAAGCGGTTCCCAAAGAGCTTTAGAACAAGGCATAGTTTTCCCTGCTGGCTCTTTGGGCATGGGACCCATCTCCACCCATAGGCCATTTTTGTGCTTGATAGGGCGCCAAGTGGGAAAGGGTGGCTTTGAGGCTGAAGGCAGCAGCAAAGCCTGCAGCCCCCAGGTCTGTGGGGCTACGCAAGCAGTTCCCAAAGAGCTTTAGAACAAGGCATAGTTTTCCCTGCTGGCTCTTTGTTCGGGGGACCCATCTCCAGCCATAGGCCATTTTTGTGCCTGGCCCGGCGCCCAGTGGGAAAGGGTGGCTTTGAGGCTTGAAGGCAGCAGGAAAGCCCGCAGCCCCCAGGTCTGTGGGGCTACGCAAGCGGTTCCCAAAGAGCTTTAGAACAAGGCATAGTTTTCCCTGCTGGCTCTCTGGGAGGGGGACCCATCTCCAGCCGTATGGCCATTTTTGAGCCTGGCGCGGCGCCAAGTGGGAAAGGGTTGTGTCGAGGCTAAAGGCAGCAGGAAAGCCCGCAGCCCCCAGGTCTGTGGGGCTACGCAAGCGGTTCCCAAAGAGCTTTAGAACAAGGCATAATTTTCCCTGCTGGCTCTTTGGGCGGGGGACCCATCTCCAGCCGTATGGCCATTTTTGTGCCTGGCGCAGCGCCAAGTGGGAAAGGGTGGTTTTGAGGCTGAAGGCAGCAGCAAAGCCTGCAGCCCCCAGGTCTGTGGGGCTACGCAAGCGGTTCCCAAAGAGCTTTAGAACAAGGCATAGTTTTCCCTGCTGGCTCTTTGGGCGGGGGACCCATCTCCAGCCGTATGGCCATTTTTGTGCCTGGCCGGGGGCCAAGTGGGAAAGGGTGGTTTTGAGGCTGAAGGCAGCAGGAAAGCCCGCAGCCCCCACGTCTGTGGGGCCAAGCAAGCGGTTCCCAAAGAGCTTTAGAACAAGGCATAGTTTTCCCTGCTGGCTCTTTGGGCATGGGACCCATCTCCAGCCATAGGCCATTTTTGTGCTTGATAGGGCGCCAAGTGGGAAAGGGTTGCTTTGAGGCTGAAGACAGCAGGAAAGCCCGCAGCCCCCAGGTCTGTGGGGCTATGCAAGCGGTTCCCAAAGAGCTTTAGAACAAGGCATAGTTTTCCCTGCTGGCTCTCTGGGCGGGGGACCCATCTCCAGCCGTATGGCCATTTTTGAGCCTGGCGCGGCGCCAGGTGGGAAAGGGTGGCTTTGAGGCTGAAGGCAGGAGCAAAGCCCGCAACCCCCAGGTCTGTGGTGCTACGCAAGCGGTTCCCAAAGAGCTTTAGAACAAGGCATAGTTTTCCCAGCTGGCTCTTAGGGCTGGAGACCCATCTCCAGACATAGGCCATTTTTGTGCCTGGCGCATTGCCAAGTGGGAAAGGGTGCTGTCGAGGCTGAAGGCAGCAGGAAAGCCCGCAGCCCCAAGGTCTGTGGGGCTACGCAAGCGGTTCCCAAAGAGCTTTAGAACAAGGCATAGTTTTCCCTGCTGGCTCTTTGGGCGGGGGACCCATCTCCAGTCGTATGGCTATTTTTATGCCTGGCGCGTTGCGTAGTGGGAAAGGGTGGTTTTGAGGCTGAAGGCAGCAGGAAAGCCTGCAGCCCCCAGGTCTGTGGGGCTACGCAAGCGGTTCCCAAAGAGCTTTAGAACAAGGCATAGTTTTCCCTGCTGGCTCTTTGGGCGGGGGACCCATCTCCAGCCGTATATCCATTTTTGTGCCTGATGCGGCGCAAAGTGGGAAAGGGTGGCTTTGAGGCTGAAGGCAGCAGGAAAGCCCGCAGCCCCCAGGTCTGTGCGGCTACGCAAGCGGTTCCCAAAGAGCTTTAGAACAAGGCATAGTTTTCCCTGCTGGCTCTTTGGGCGGGGGACCCATCTCCAGCCGTACGGCCATTTTTGTGCCTGGCGCGGCGCCAAGAGGGAAAGGGTGGTGTCGAGGCTAAAGGCAGCAGGAAAGCCCGCAGCCCCCAGGTCTGTGGGGCTACGCAAGCGGTTCCCAAAGAGCTTTAGAACAAGGCATAGTTTTCCCTGCTGGCTCTTTGGGCGGGGGACCCATCTCCAGCCGTATGGCCATTTTTGTGCATGGCGCAGCGCCAAGTGGGAAATGGTGGTATCGAGGCTGAAGGCAGCAGGAAAGCCCGCAGCCCCCAGGTCTGTGGGGCTACGCAAGCGGTTCCCAAAGAGCTTTAGAACAAGGCATAGTTTTCCCTGCTGGCTCTTTGGGTGGGGGACCCATCTCCAGCCGTATGGCTATTTTTGTGCCTGACGCGGTGCGTAGTGGCATAGGGTGGTTTTGACGCTGAAGGCAGCAGGAAAGCCCGCAGCCCCCAGGTCTGAGGGGCTACGCAAGCGGTTCCCAAAGAGCTTTAGAACAAGGCATAGTTTTCCCTGCTGGCTCTTTGGGCGGGGGACCCATCTCCAGCCGTATGGCCATTTTTGTGCCTGGCGCGGCGCCAAGTGGGTAAGGGTGGTGTCGAGGCTGAAGGCAGCAGCAAAGCCTGCAGCCCCCAGGTCTGTGGGGCCAAGCAAGCGGTTCCCAAAGAGCTTTAGAACAAGGCATAGTTTTCCCTGCTGGCTCTTTGGGCATGGGAACCATCTCCAGCCGTATGGCCATTTTTGTGCCTGGCGCGGCGCCAAGTGGGAAAGGGTGGCTTTGAGGCTGAAGGCAGCAGCAAAGCCCGCAGCCCCCAGGTCTGTGGGGCTACGCAAGCGGTTCCCAGAGAGCTTTAGAACAAGGCATAGTTTTCCCTGCTGGCTCTTTGGGCGGGGGACCCATCTCCAGCCGTATGGCCATTTTTGTGCCTGGCCGGGGGCCAAGTGGGAAAGGGTGGTTTTGAGGCTGAAGGCAGCAGGAAAGCCCGCAGCCCCCAGGTCTGTGGGGCCAAGCAAGCGGTTCCCAAAGAGCTTTAGAACAAGGCATAGTTTTCCCTGCTGGCTCTTTGGGCATGGGACCCATCTCCAGCCATAGGCCATTTTTGTGCTTGATAGGGCGCCAAGTGGGAAAGGGTTGCTTTGAGGCTGAAGACAGCAGGAAAGCCCGCAGCCCCCAGGTCTGTGGGGCTACGCAAGCGGTTCCCAAAGAGCTTTAGAACAAGGCATAGTTTTCCCTGCTGGCTCTCTGGGCGGGGGACCCATCTCCAGCCGTATGGCCATTTTTGAGCCTGGCGCGGCGCCAGGTGGGAAAGGGTGGCTTTGAGGCTGAAGGCAGGAGCAAAGCCTGCAGCCCCCAGGTCTGTGGTGCTACGCAAGCGGTTCCCAAAGAGCTTTAGAACAAGGCATAGTTTTCCCAGCTGGCTCTTAGGGCTGGAGACCCATCTCCAGACATAGGCCATTTTTGTGCCTGGCGCATTGCCAAGTGGGAAAGGGTGCTGTCGAGGCTGAAGGCAGCAGGAAAGCCCGCAGCCCCAAGGTCTGTGGGGCTACGCAAGCGGTTCCCAAAGAGCTTTAGAACAAGGCATAGTTTTCCCTGCTGGCTCTTTGGGCGGGGGACCCATCTCCAGTCGTATGGCTATTTTTGTGCCTGATGCGTAGTGGGAAAGGGTGGTTTTGAGGCTGAAGGCAGCAGGAAAGCCTGCAGCCCCCAGGTCTGTGCGGCTACGCAAGCGGTTCCCAAAGAGCTTTAGAACAAGGCATAGTTTTCCCTGCTGGCTCTTTGGGCGGGGGACCCATCTCCAGCCGTATGGCCATTTTTGAGCCTGGCGCGGCGCCAGGTGGGAAAGGGTGGCTTTGAGGCTGAAGGCAGGAGCAAAGCCTGCAGCCCCCAGGTCTGTGGTGCTACGCAAGCGGTTCCCAAAGAGCTTTAGAACAAGGCATAGTTTTCCCAGCTGGCTCTTAGGGCTGGAGACCCATCTCCAGACATAGGCCATTTTTGTGCCTGGCGCATTGCCAAGTGGGAAAGGGTGCTGTCGAGGCTGAAGGCAGCAGGAAAGCCCGCAGCCCCAAGGTCTGTGGGGCTACGCAAGCGGTTCCCAAAGAGCTTTAGAACAAGGCATAGTTTTCCCTGCTGGCTCTTTGGGCGGGGGACCCATCTCCAGCCGTATATCCATTTTTGTGCCTGATGCGGCGCAAAGTGGGAAAGGGTGGCTTTGAGGCTGAAGGCAGCAGGAAAGCCCGCAGCCCCCAGGTCTGTGCGGCTACGCAAGCGGTTCCCAAAGAGCTTTAGAACAAGGCATAGTTTTCCCTGCTGGCTCTTTGGGCGGGGGACCCATCTCCAGCCGTACGGCCATTTTTGTGCCTGGCGCGGCGCCAAGAGGGAAAGGGTGGTGTCGAGGCTAAAGGCAGCAGGAAAGCCCGCAGCCCCCAGGTCTGTGGGGCTACGCAAGCGGTTCCCAAAGAGCTTTAGAACAAGGCATAGTTTTCCCTGCTGGCTCTTTGGGTGGGGGACCCATCTCCAGCCGTATGGCTATTTTTGTGCCTGACGCGGTGCGTAGTGGCATAGGGTGGTTTTGACGCTGAAGGCAGCAGGAAAGCCCGCAGCCCCCAGGTCTGAGGGGCTACGCAAGCGGTTCCCAAAGAGCTTTAGAACAAGGCATAGTTTTCCCTGCTGGCTCTTTGGGCGGGGGACCCATCTCCAGCCGTATGGTCATTTTTGTGCCTGGCGCGGCGCCAAGTGGGTAAGGGTGGTGTCGAGGCTGAAGGCAGCAGCAAAGCCTGCAGCCCCCAGGTCTGTGGGGCCAAGCAAGCGGTTCCCAAAGAGCTTTAGAACAAGGCATAGTTTTCCCTGCTGGCTCTTTGGGCATGGGACCCATCTCCAGCCGTATGGCCATTTTTGTGCCTGGCGCGGCGCCAAGTGGGAAAGGGTGGCTTTGAGGCTGAAGGCAGCAGCAAAGCCCGCAGCCCCCAGGTCTGTGGGGCTACGCAAGCGGTTCCCAGAGAGCTTTAGAACAAGGCATAGTTTTCCCTGCTGGCTCTTTGGGGATGGGACCCATCTCCAGCCATATGGCCATTTTTGTGCCTGGCCCGGCGCCAAGAGGGAAAGGGTGGTGTCGAGGCTAAAGGCAGCAGGAAAGCCCGCAGCCCCCAGGTCTGTGGGGCTACGCAAGCGGTTCCCAAAGAGCTTTAGAACAAGGCATAGTTTTCCCTGCTGGCTCTTTGGGCGGGGGACTCATCTCCAGCCGTATGGCCATTTTTGTGCATGGCGCAGCGCCAAGTGGGAAATGGTGGTATCGAGGCTGAATGCAGCAGGAAAGCCCGCAGCCCCCACGTCTGTGGGGCTACGCAAGCGGTTCCCAAAGAGCTTTAGAACAAGGCATAGTTTTCCCTGCTGGCTCTTTGGGCATGGGACCCATCTCCACCCATAGGCCATTTTTGTGCCTGATAGGGCGCCAAGTGGGAAAGGGTGGCTTTGAGGCTGAAGACAGCAGGAAAGCCTGCAGCCCCCAGGTCTGTGGGGCTACGCAAGCGGTTCCCAAAGACCTTTAGAACAAGGCATAGTTTTCCCTGCTGGCTCTTTGGGTGGGGGACCCATCTCCAGCCGTATGGCTATTTTTGTGCCTGACGCGGTGCGTAGTGGCATAGGGTGGTTTTGAGGCTGAAGGCAGCAGGAAAGCCCGCAGCCCCCACGTCTGTGGGGCCAAGCAAGCGGTTCCCAAAGAGCTTTAGAACAAGGCATAGTTTTCCCTGCTGGCTCTTTGGGCGGGGGACCCATCTCCAGCTGTATGGGCATTTTTGTGCCTGGCGCGGTGCGTAGTGGGAAAGGGTGGTTTTGACGCTGAAGGCAGCAGGAAAGCCCGCAGCCCCCACGTCTCTGGGGCCAAGCAAGCGGTTCCCAAAGAGCTTTAGAACAAGGCATAGTTTTCCCTGCTGGCTCTTTGGGCATGGGACCCATCTCCAGCCATAGGCCATTTTTGTGCCTGGCGCGGCGCCAAGTGGGAAAGGGTGGCTTTGAGGCTGAAGGCAGCAGCAAAGCCCGCAGCCCCCAGGTCTGTGGGGCTACGCAAGCGGTTCCCAAAGAGCTTTAGAACAAGGCATAGTTTTCCCTGCTGGCTCTTTGGGCGGGGGACCCATCTCCAGCCGTATGGCCATTTTTGAGCCTGATAGGGCGCCAAGTGGGAAAGGGTGGTGTCGAGGCTGAAGACAGCAGGAAAGCCTGCAGCCCCCAGGTCTGTGGGGCTACGCAAGCGGTTCCCAAAGAGCTTTAGAACAAGGCATAGTTTTCCCTGCTGGCTCTTTGGGCGGGGGACCCATCTCCAGCCGTATGGCCATTTTTGAGCCTGGCGCGGCGCCAGGTGGGAAAGGGTGGCTTTGAGGCTGAAGGCAGGAGCAAAGCCTGCAGCCCCCAGGTCTGTGGGGCTACGCAAGCGGTTCCCAAAGAGCTTTAGAACAAGGCATAGTTTTCCCTGCTGGCTCTTAGGGCGGGGGACCCATCTCCAGCCATATGGCCATTTTTGAGCCTGTTGCAGCGCCAAGTGGGAAAGGGTGGTGTCGAGGCTGAAGGCAGCAGGAAAGCCCGCAGCCCCCAGGTCTGTGGGGCTACGCAAGCGGTTCCCAAAGAGCTTTAGAACAATGCATAGTTTTCCCTGCTCGCTCTTTGGGCGGGGGACCCATCTCCAGCCGTATGGCCATTTTTGTGCCTGGCGAAGCCCCAAGAGGGAAAGGGTGGCTTTGAATCTGAAGGCAGCAGGAAAGCCCGCAGCCCCCAGGTCTGTGGGGCTACGCAAGCGGTTCCCAAAGAGCTTTAGAACAAGGCATAGTTTTCCCTGCTGGCTCTTTTGGCAGGGGACCCATCTCCAGCCGTATGGCCATTTTTGTGCCTGGCGCGGTGCGTAGTGGGAAAGGGTGGTGTTGAGGCTGAAGGCAGCAGCAAAGACTGCAGCCCCCAGGTCTGTGGGGCCAAGCAAGCGGTTCCCAAAGAGCTTTAGAACAAGGCATAGTTTTCCCTGCTGGCTCTTTGGGCGGGGGACCCATCTCCAGCCGTATGGCCATTTTTGTGCCTGGCCCGGCGCCAAGTGGGAAAGGGTGGCTTTGAGGCTGAAGGCAGCAGCAAAGCCCGCAGCCCCCAGGTCTGTGGGGCTACGCAAGCGGTTCCCAAAGAGCTTTAGAACAAGGCATAGTTTTCCCTGCTGGCTCTTTGGGCGGGGGACCCATCTCCAGCCGTATGGCCATTTTTGTGCCTGGCGCGGCGCCAAGTGGGAAAGGGTGGTGTCGAGGCTGAAGGCAGCAGGAAAGCCCGCAGCCCCCACGTCTGTGGGGCCAAGCAAGCGGTTCCCAAAGAGCTTTAGAACAAGGCATAGTTTTCCCTGCTGGCTCTTTGGGCCTGGGACCCATCTCCAGCCATAGGCCATTTTTGTGCTTGATAGGGCGCCAAGTGGGAAAGGGTGGCTTTGAGGCTGAAGGCAGCAGGAAAGCCTGCAGCCCCCAGGTCTGTGGGGCTACGCAAGCAGTTCCCAAAGAGCTTTAGAACAAGGCATAGTTTTCCCTGCTGGCTCTTTGGGCGGGGGACCCATCTCCAGCCATAGGCCATTTTTGTGCCTGGCCCGGCGCCCAGTGGGAAAGGGTGGTTTTGAGGCTGAAGGCAGCAGCAAAGCCTGCAGCCCCCAGGTCTGTGGGGCTACGCAAGCGGTTCCCAAAGAGCTTTAGAACAAGGCATAGTTTTCCCTGCTGGCTCTTTGGGCGGGGGACCCATCTCCAGCCGTATGGCCATTTTTTTGCCTGGCCGGGGGCCAATTGGGAAAGGGTGGTTTTGAGGCTGAAGGCAGCAGGAAAGCCCGCAGCCCCCAGGTGTGTGGGGCTACGCAAGCGGTTCCCAAAGAGCTTTAGAACAAGGCATAGTTTTCCCTGCTGGCTCTTTGGGCATGGGACCCATCTCCAGCCATAGGCCATTTTTGTGCTTGATAGGGCGCCAAGTGGGAAAGGGTTGCTTTGAGGCTGAAGACAGCAGGAAAGCCCGCAGCCCCCAGGTCTGTGGGGCTACGCAAGCGGTTCCCAAAGAGCTTTAGAACAAGGCATAGTTTTCCCTGCTGGCTCTCTGGGCGGGGGACCCATCTCCAGCCGTATGGCCATTTTTGAGCCTGGCGCGGCGCCAGGTGGGAAAGGGTGGCTTTGAGGCTGAAGGCAGGAGCAAAGCCTGCAGCCCCCAGGTCTGTGGTGCTACGCAAGCGGTTCCCAAAGAGCTTTAGAACAAGGCATAGTTTTCCCTGCTGGCTCTTTGGGCGGGGGACCCATCTCCAGTCGTATGGCTATTTTTATGCCTGGCGTGTTGCGTAGTGGGAAAGGGTGGTTTTGAGGCTGAAGGCAGCAGGAAAGCCCGCAGCCCCCACGTGTGTGGGGCTAAGCAAGCGGTTCCCAAAGAGCTTTAGAACAAGGCATAGTTTTCCCTGCTGGCTCTTTGGGCATGGGACCCATCTCCAGCCATAGGCCATTTTTGTGCTTGATAGGGCGCCAAGTGGGAAAGGGTGGTGTCGAGGCTGAAGGCAGCAGGAAAGCCCGCAGCCCCCAGGTCTGTGCGGCTACGCAAGCGGTTCCCAAAGAGCTTTAGAACAAGGCATAATTTTCCCTGCTGGCTCTTTGGGCGGGGGACCCATCTCCAGCCGTACGGCAATTTTTGTGCCTGGCGCGGCGCCAAGAGGGAAAGGGTGGTGTCGAGGCTAAAGGCAGCAGGAAAGCCCGCAGCCCCCAGGTCTGTGGGGCTACGCAAGCAGTTCCCAAAGAGCTTTAGAACAAGGCATAGTTTTCCCTGCTGGCTCTTTGGGCGGGGGACCCATCTCCAGCCGTATGGCCATTTTTGTGCATGGCGCAGCGCCAAGTGGGAAAGGGTGGCTTTGAGGCTGAAGGCAGCAGGAAAGCCCGCAGCCCCCAGGTCTGTGGGGCTACGCAAGCGGTTCCCAAAGAGCTTTAGAACAAGGCATAGTTTTCCCTGCTGGCTCTTTGGGCATGGGACCCATCTCCACCCATAGGCCATTTTTGTGCCTGATAGGGCGCCAAGTGAGAAAGGGTGGCTTTGAGGCTAAAGACAGCAGGAAAGCCTGCAGCCCCCAGGTCTGTGGGGCTACGCAAGCGGTTCCCAAAGAGCTTTAGAACAAGACATAGTTTTCCCTGCTGGCTCTTTGGGTGGGGGACCCATCTCCAGCCGTATGGCTATTTTTGTGCCTGACGCGGTGCGTAGTGGGAAAGGGTGGTTTTGAGGCTGAAGGCAGCAGCAAAGCCTGCAGCCCCCAGGTCTGTGGGGCCAAGCAAGCGGTTCCCAAAGAGCTTTAGAACAAGGCATAGTTTTCCCTGCTGGCTCTTTGGGCGGGGGACCCATCTCCAGCCGTATGGCCATTTTTGTGCCTGGCCCGGCGCCAAGTGGGAAAGGGTGGCTTTGAGGCTGAAGGCAGCAGCAAAGCCCGCAGCCCCCAGGTCTGTGGGGCTACGCAAGCGGTTCCCAAAGAGCTTTAGAACAAGGCATAATTTTCCCTGCTGGCTCTCTGGGCGGGGGACCCATCTGCAGCCGTATGGCCATTTTTGAGCCTGGAGCAGTGCCAAGTGGGAAAGGGTGGTTTTGAGGGTGAAGGCAGCAGGAAAGCCCGCAGCCCCCAGGTCTGTGGGGCTACGCAAGCGGTTCCCAAAGAGCTTTAGAACAAGGCATAGTTTTCCCTGCTGGCTCTTTGGGCGGGGGACCCATCTCCAGCCGTATGGCCATTTTTGTGCCTGGCGCGGCGCCAAGTGGGAAAGGGTGGTGTCGAGGCTGAAGGCAGCAGGAAAGCCCGCAGCCCCCACGTCTGTGGGGCCAAGCAAGCGGTTCCCAAAGAGCTTTAGAACAAGGCATAGTTTTCCCTGCTGGCTCTTTGGGCCTGGGACCCATCTCCAGCCATAGGCCATTTTTGTGCTTGATAGGGCGCCAAGTGGGAAAGGGTGGCTTTGAGGCTTGAAGGCAGCAGGAAAGCCCGCAGCCCCCAGGTCTGTGGGGCTACGCAAGCGGTTCCCAAAGAGCTTTAGAACAAGGCATAATTTTCCCTGCTGGCTCCCTGGGCGGGGGAACCATCTCCAGCCGTATGGCCATTTTTGTGCCTGGCCGGGGGCCAAGTGGGAAAGGGTGGTTTTGAGGCTGAAGGCAGCAGCAAAGCCTGCAGCCCCCAGGTCTGTGGGGCTACGCAAGCGGTTCCCAAAGAGCTTTAGAACAAGGCATAGTTTTCCCTGCTGGCTCTTTGGGCGGGGGACCCATCTCCAGCCGTATGGCCATTTTTGTGCCTGGCCGGGGGCCAAGTGGGAAAGGGTGGTTTTGAGGCTGAAGGCAGCAGGAAAGCCCGCAGCCCCTAGGTCTGTGGGGCCAAGCAAGCGGTTCCCAAAGAGCTTTAGAACAAGGCATAGTTTTCCCTGCTGGCTCTTAGGGCGGGGGACCCATCTCCAGCCGTATGGCCATTTTTGAGCCTGGCGCGGCGTCAAGTGGGAAAGGGTGCTGTCGAGGCTGAAGGCAGCAGCAAAGCCTGCAGCCCCCAGGTCTGTGGGGCTACGCAAGCGGTTCCCAAAGAGCTTTAGAACAAGGCATAGTTTTCCCTGCTGGCTCTTTGGGTGGGGGACCCATCTCCAGACGTATGGCTATTTTTGTGCCTGGCGCGGTGCGTAGTGGCATAGGGTGGTTTTGAGGCTGAAGGCAGCAGGAAAGCCCGCAGCCCCCACGTCTGTGGGCCCAAGCAAGCGGTTCCCAGAGAGCTTTAGAACAAGGCATAGTTTTCCCTGCTGGCTCTTTGGGCATGGGACCCATCTCCAGCCATAGGCCATTTTTGTGCCTGGCGCGGCGCCAAGTGGGAAAGGGTGGCTTTGAGGCTGAAGGCAGCAGCAAAGCCCGCAGCCCCCAGGTCTGTGGGGCTACGCAAGCGGTTCCCAAAGAGCTTTAGAACAAGGCATAGTTTTCCCTGCTGGCTCTTTGGGCGGGGGACCCATCTCCAGCCGTATGGCCATTTTTGTGCCTGATAGGGCGCCAAGTGGGAAAGGGTGGTGTCGAGGCTGAAGACAGCAGGAAAGCCTGCAGCCCCCAGGTCTGTGGGGCTACGCAAGCGGTTCCCAAAGAGCTTTAGAACAAGGCATAGTTTTCCCTGCTGGCTCTTTGGGCGGGGGACCCATCTCCAGCCGTATGGCCATTTTTGTGCCTGGCGCGGCGCCAAGTGGGGAAGGGTGGTGTCGAGTCTGAAGGCAGCAGGAAAGCCCGCAGCCCCCACGTCTGTGGGGCCAAGCAAGCGGTTCCCAAAGAGCTTTAGAACAAGGCATAGTTTTCCCTGCTGGCTCTTTGGGCCTGGGACCCATCTCCAGCCATAGGCCATTTTTGTGCTTGATAGGGCGCCAAGTGGGAAAGGGTGGTGTCGAGGCTGAAGGCAGCAGCAAAGCCTGCAGCCCCCAGGTCTGTGGGGCCAAGCAAGCGGTTCCCAAAGAGCTTTAGAACAAGGCATAGTTTTCCCTGCTGGCTCTTTGGGCGGGGGACACATCTCCAGCCGTATGGCCATTTTTGTGCCTGGCCCGGCGCCAAGTGGGAAAGGGTGGCTTTGAGGCTGAAGGCAGCAGCAAAGCCCGCAGCCCCCAGGTCTGTGGGGCTACGCAAGCGGTTCCCAAAGAGCTTTAGAACAAGGCATAGTTTTCCCTGCTGGCTCTCTGGGCGGGGGACCCATCTGCAGCCGTATGGCCATTTTTGAGCCTGGAGCAGTGCCAAGTGGGAAAGGGTGGTTTTGAGGGTGAAGGCAGCAGGAAAGCCCGCAGCCCCCAGGTCTGTGGGGCTACGCAAGCGGTTCCCAAAGAGCTTTAGAACAAGGCATAGTTTTCCCTGCTGGCTCTTTGGGCGGGGGACCCATCTCCAGCCGTATGGCCATTTTTGTGCCTGGCGCGGCGCCAAGTGGGAAAGGGTGGTGTCGAGGCTGAAGGCAGCAGGAAAGCCCGCAGCCCCCACGTCTGTGGGGCCAAGCAAGCGGTTCCCAAAGAGCTTTAGAACAAGGCATAGTTTTCCCTGCTGGCTCTTTGGGCCTGGGACCCATCTCCAGCCATAGGCCATTTTTGTGCTTGATAGGGCGCCAAGTGGGAAAGGGTGGCTTTGAGGCTGAAGGCAGCAGGAAAGCCTGCAGCCCCCAGGTCTGTGGGGCTACGCAAGCAGTTCCCAAAGAGCTTTAGAACAAGGCATAGTTTTCCCTGCTGGCTCTTTGTTCGGGGGACCCATCTCCAGCCATAGGCCATTTATGTGCCTGGCCCGGCGCCCAGTGGGAAAGGGTGGCTTTGAGGCTTGAAGGCAGCAGGAAAGCCCGCAGCCCCCAGGTCTGTGGGGCTACGCAAGCGGTTCCCAAAGAGCTTTAGAACAAGGCATAGTTTTCCCTGCTGGCTCTCTGGGAGGGGGACCCATCTCCAGCCGTATGGCCATTTTTGAGCCTGGCGCGGCGCCAAGTGGGAAAGGGTTGTGTCGAGGCTAAAGGCAGCAGGAAAGCCCGCAGCCCCCAGGTCTGTGGGGCTACGCAAGCGGTTCCCAAAGAGCTTTAGAACAAGGCATAATTTTCCCTGCTGGCTCTCTGGGCGGGGGACCCATCTCCAGCCGTATGGCCATTTTTGTGCCTGGCGCAGCGCCAAGTGGGAAAGGGTGGTTTTGAGGCTGAAGGCAGCAGCAAAGCCTGCAGCCCCCAGGTCTGTGGGGCTACGCAAGCGGTTCCCAAAGAGCTTTAGAACAAGGCATAGTTTTCCCTGCTGGCTCTTTGGGCGGGGGACCCATCTCCAGCCGTATGGCCATTTTTGTGCCTGGCCGGGGGCCAAGTGGGAAAGGGTGGTTTTGAGGCTGAAGGCAGCAGGAAAGCCCGCAGCCCCCAGGTCTGTGGGGCCAAGCAAGCGGTTCCCAAAGAGCTTTAGAACAAGGCATAGTTTTCCCTGCTGGCTCTTTGGGCATGGGACCCATCTCCAGCCATAGGCCATTTTTGTGCTTGATAGGGCGCCAAGTGGGAAAGGGTTGCTTTGAGGCTGAAGACAGCAGGAAAGCCCGCAGCCCCCAGGTCTGTGGGGCTATGCAAGCGGTTCCCAAAGAGCTTTAGAACAAGGCATAGTTTTCCCTGCTGGCTCTCTGGGCGGGGGACCCATCTCCAGCCGTATGGCCATTTTTGAGCCTGGCGCGGCGCCAGGTGGGAAAGGGTGGCTTTGAGGCTGAAGGCAGGAGCAAAGCCCGCAACCCCCAGGTCTGTGGTGCTACGCAAGCGGTTCCCAAAGAGCTTTAGAACAAGGCATAGTTTTCCCAGCTGGCTCTTAGGGCTGGAGACCCATCTCCAGACATAGGCCATTTTTGTGCCTGGCGCATTGCCAAGTGGGAAAGGGTGCTGTCGAGGCTGAAGGCAGCAGGAAAGCCCGCAGCCCCAAGGTCTGTGGGGCTACGCAAGCGGTTCCCAAAGAGCTTTAGAACAAGGCATAGTTTTCCCTGCTGCCTCTTTGGGCGGGGGACCCATCTCCAGTCGTATGGCTATTTTTATGCCTGGCGCGTTGCGTAGTGGGAAAGGGTGGTTTTGAGGCTGAAGGCAGCAGGAAAGCCTGCAGCCCCCAGGTCTGTGGGGCTACGCAAGCGGTTCCCAAAGAGCTTTAGAACAAGGCATAGTTTTCCCTGCTGGCTCTTTGGGCGGGGGACCCATCTCCAGCCGTATATCCATTTTTGTGCCTGATGCGGCGCAAAGTGGGAAAGGGTGGCTTTGAGGCTGAAGGCAGCAGGAAAGCCCGCAGCCCCCAGGTCTGTGCGGCTACGCAAGCGGTTCCCAAAGAGCTTTAGAACAAGGCATAGTTTTCCCTGCTGGCTCTTTGGGCGGGGGACCCATCTCCAGCCGTACGGCCATTTTTGTGCCTGGCGCGGCGCCAAGAGGGAAAGGGTGGTGTCGAGGCTAAAGGCAGCAGGAAAGCCCGCAGCCCCCAGGTCTGTGGGGCTACGCAAGCGGTTCCCAAAGAGCTTTAGAACAAGGCATAGTTTTCCCTGCTGGCTCTTTGGGCGGGGGACCCATCTCCAGCCGTATGGCCATTTTTGTGCATGGCGCAGCGCCAAGTGGGAAATGGTGGTATCGAGGCTGAAGGCAGCAGGAAAGCCCGCAGCCCCCACGTCTGTGGGGCTACGCAAGCGGTTCCCAAAGAGCTTTAGAACAAGGCATAGTTTTCCCTGCTGGCTCTTTGGGCATGGGACCCATCTCCAGCCATAGGCCATTTTTGTGCCTGATAGGGCGCCAAGTGGGAAAGGGTGGCTTTGAGGCTGAAGACAGCAGGAAAGCCTGCAGCCCCCAGGTCTGTGGGGCTACGCAAGCGGTTCCCAAAGAGCTTTAGAACAAGGCATAGTTTTCCCTGCTGGCTCTTTGGGTGGGGGACCCATCTCCAGCCGTATGGCTATTTTTGTGCCTGACGCGGTGCGTAGTGGCATAGGGTGGTTTTGACGCTGAAGGCAGCAGGAAAGCCCGCAGCCCCCAGGTCTGAGGGGCTACGCAAGCGGTTCCCAAAGAGCTTTAGAACAAGGCATAGTTTTCCCTGCTGGCTCTTTGGGCGGGGGACCCATCTCCAGCCGTATGGCCATTTTTGTGCCTGGCGCGGCGCCAAGTGGGTAAGGGTGGTGTCGAGGCTGAAGGCAGCAGCAAAGCCTGCAGCCCCCAGGTCTGTGGGGCCAAGCAAGCGGTTCCCAAAGAGCTTTAGAACAAGGCATAGTTTTCCCTGCTGGCTCTTTGGGCATGGGACCCATCTCCAGCCGTATGGCCATTTTTGTGCCTGGCGCGGCGCCAAGTGGGAAAGGGTGGCTTTGAGGCTGAAGGCAGCAGCAAAGCCCGCAGCCCCCAGGTCTGTGGGGCTACGCAAGCGGTTCCCAGAGAGCTTTAGAACAAGGCATAGTTTTCCCTGCTGGCTCTTTGGGGATGGGACCCATCTCCAGCCATATGGCCATTTTTGTGCCTGGCCCGGCGCCAAGAGGGAAAGGGTGGTGTCGAGGCTAAAGGCAGCAGGAAAGCCCGCAGCCCCCAGGTCTGTGGGGCTACGCAAGCGGTTCCCAAAGAGCTTTAGAACAAGGCATAGTTTTCCCTGCTGGCTCTTTGGGCGGGGGACTCATCTCCAGCCGTATGGCCATTTTTGTGCATGGCGCAGCGCCAAGTGGGAAATGGTGGTATCGAGGCTGAAGGCAGCAGGAAAGCCCGCAGCCCCCACGTCTGTGGGGCTACGCAAGCGGTTCCCAAAGAGCTTTAGAACAAGGCATAGTTTTCCCTGCTGGCTCTTTGGGCATGGGACCCATCTCCACCCATAGGCCATTTTTGTGCCTGATAGGGCGCCAAGTGGGAAAGGGTGGCTTTGAGGCTGAAGACAGCAGGAAAGCCTGCAGCCCCCAGGTCTGTGGGGCTACGCAAGCGGTTCCCAAAGAGCTTTAGAACAAGGCATAGTTTTCCCTGCTGGCTCTTTGGGTGGGGGACCCATCTCCAGCCGTATGGCTATTTTTGTGCCTGACGCGGTGCGTAGTGGGAAAGGGTGGTTTTGACGCTGAAGGCAGCAGGAAAGCCCGCAGCCCCCACGTCTCTGGGGCCAAGCAAGCGGTTCCCAAAGAGCTTTAGAACAAGGCATAGTTTTCCCTGCTGGCTCTTTGGGCATGGGACCCATCTCCAGCCATAGGCCATTTTTGTGCCTGGCGCGGCGCCAAGTGGGAAAGGGTGGCTTTGAGGCTGAAGGCAGCAGCAAAGCCCGCAGCCCCCAGGTCTGTGGGGCTACGCAAGCGGTTCCCAAAGAGCTTTAGAACAAGGCATAGTTTTCCCTGCTGGCTCTTTGGGCGGGGGACCCATCTCCAGCCGTATGGCCATTTTTGTGCCTGATAGGGCGCCAAGTGGGAAAGGGTGGTGTCGAGGCTGAAGACAGCAGGAAAGCCTGCAGCCCCCAGGTCTGTGGGGCTACGCAAGCGGTTCCCAAAGAGCTTTAGAACAAGGCATAGTTTTCCCTGCTGGCTCTTTGGGCGGGGGACCCATCTCCAGCCGTATGGCCATTTTTGAGCCTGGCGCGGCGCCAGGTGGGAAAGGGTGGCTTTGAGGCTGAAGGCAGGAGCAAAGCCTGCAGCCCCCAGGTCTGTGGGGCTACGCAAGCGGTTCCCAAAGAGCTTTAGAACAAGGCATAGTTTTCCCTGCTGGCTCTTTGGGCGGGGGACCCATCTCCAGCCGTATGGCCATTTTTGAGCCTGGTGCAGCGCCAAGTGGGAAAGGGTGGTGTCGAGGCTGAAGGCAGCAGGAAAGCCCGCAGCCCCCAGGTCTGTGGGGCTACGCAAGCGGTTCCCAAAGAGCTTTAGAACAAGGCATAGTTTTCCCTGCTGGCTCTTTTGGCAGGGGACCCATCTCCAGCCGTATGGCCATTTTTGTGCCTGGCGCGGTGCGTAGTGGGAAAGGGTGGTGTTGAGGCTGAAGGCAGCAGCAAAGACTGCAGCCCCCAGGTCTGTGGGGCCAAGCAAGCGGTTCCCAAAGAGCTTTAGAACAAGGCATAGTTTTCCCTGCTGGCTCTTTGGGCGGGGGACCCATCTCCAGCCGTATGGCCATTTTTGTGCCTGGCCCGGCGCCAAGTGGGAAAGGGTGGCTTTGAGGCTGAAGGCAGCAGCAAAGCCCGCAGCCCCCAGGTCTGTGGGGCTACGCAAGCGGTTCCCAAAGAGCTTTAGAACAAGGCATAGTTTTCCCTGCTGGCTCTTTGGGCGGGGGACCCATCTCCAGCCGTATGGCCATTTTTGTGCCTGGCGCGGCGCCAAGTGGGAAAGGGTGGTGTCGAGGCTGAAGGCAGCAGGAAAGCCCGCAGCCCCCACGTCTGTGGGGCCAAGCAAGCGGTTCCCAAAGAGCTTTAGAACAAGGCATAGTTTTCCCTGCTGGCTCTTTGGGCCTGGGACCCATCTCCAGCCATAGGCCATTTTTGTGCTTGATAGGGCGCCAAGTGGGAAAGGGTGGCTTTGAGGCTGAAGGCAGCAGGAAAGCCTGCAGCCCCCAGGTCTGTGGGGCTACGCAAGCAGTTCCCAAAGAGCTTTAGAACAAGGCATAGTTTTCCCTGCTGGCTCTTTGGGCGGGGGACCCATCTCCAGCCATAGGCCATTTTTGTGCCTGGCCCGGCGCCCAGTGGGAAAGGGTGGTTTTGAGGCTGAAGGCAGCAGCAAAGCCTGCAGCCCCCAGGTCTGTGGGGCTACGCAAGCGGTTCCCAAAGAGCTTTAGAACAAGGCATAGTTTTCCCTGCTGGCTCTTTGGGCGGGGGACCCATCTCCAGCCGTATGGCCATTTTTGTGCCTGGCCGGGGGCCAATTGGGAAAGGGTGGTTTTGAGGCTGAAGGCAGCAGGAAAGCCCGCAGCCCCCACGTCTGTGGGGCTACGCAAGCGGTTCCCAAAGAGCTTTAGAACAAGGCATAGTTTTCCCTGCTGGCTCTTTGGGCATGGGACCCATCTCCAGCCATAGGCCATTTTTGTGCTTGATAGGGCGCCAAGTGGGAAAGGGTTGCTTTGAGGCTGAAGACAGCAGCAAAGCCCGCAGCCCCCAGGTCTGTGGGGCTACGCAAGCGGTTCCCAAAGAGCTTTAGAACAAGGCATAGTTTTCCCTGCTGGCTCTCTGGGCGGGGGACCCATCTCCAGCCGTATGGCCATTTTTGAGCCTGGCGCGGCGCCAGGTGGGAAAGGGTGGCTTTGAGGCTGAAGGCAGGAGCAAAGCCTGCAGCCCCCAGGTCTGTGGTGCTACGCAAGCGGTTCCCAAAGAGCTTTAGAACAAGGCATAGTTTTCCCTGCTGGCTCTTTGGGCGGGGGACCCATCTCCAGTCGTATGGCTATTTTTATGCCTGGCGTGTTGCGTAGTGGGAAAGGGTGGTTTTGAGGCTGAAGGCAGCAGGAAAGCCTGCAGCCCCCAGGTCTGTGGGGCTACGCAAGCGGTTCCAAAGAGCTTTAGAACAAGGCATAGTTTTCCCTGCTGGCTCTTTGGGCGGGGGACCCATCTCCAGCCGTATGGCCATTTTTGTGCCTGGCCGGGGGCCAAGTGGGAAAGGGTGGTTTTGAGGCTGAAGGCAGCAGGAAAGCCCGCAGCCCCCACGTGTGTGGGGCTAAGCAAGCGGTTCCCAAAGAGCTTTAGAACAAGGCATAGTTTTCCCTGCTGGCTCTTTGGGCATGGGACCCATCTCCAGCCATAGGCCATTTTTGTGCTTGATAGGGCGCCAAGTGGGAAAGGGTGGTGTCGAGGCTGAAGGCAGCAGGAAAGCCCGCAGCCCCCAGGTCTGTGCGGCTACGCAAGCGGTTCCCAAAGAGCTTTAGAACAAGGCATAATTTTCCCTGCTGGCTCTTTGGGCGGGGGACCCATCTCCAGCCGTACGGCAATTTTTGTGCCTGGCGCGGCGCCAAGAGGGAAAGGGTGGTGTCGAGGCTAAAGGCAGCAGGAAAGCCCGCAGCCCCCAGGTCTGTGGGGCTACGCAAGCAGTTCCCAAAGAGCTTTAGAACAAGGCATAGTTTTCCCTGCTGGCTCTTTGGGCGGGGGACCCATCTCCAGCCGTATGGCCATTTTTGTGCATGGCGCAGCGCCAAGTGGGAAAGGGTGGCTTTGAGGCTGAAGGCAGCAGGAAAGCCCGCAGCCCCCAGGTCTGTGGGGCTACGCAAGCGGTTCCCAAAGAGCTTTAGAACAAGGCATAGTTTTCCCTGCTGGCTCTTTGGGCATGGGACCCATCTCCACCCATAGGCCATTTTTGTGCCTGATAGGGCGCCAAGTGAGAAAGGGTGGCTTTGAGGCTAAAGACAGCAGGAAAGCCTGCAGCCCCCAGGTCTGTGGGGCTACGCAAGCGGTTCCCAAAGAGCTTTAGAACAAGACATAGTTTTCCCTGCTGGCTCTTTGGGTGGGGGACCCATCTCCAGCCGTATGGCTATTTTTGTGCCTGACGCGGTGCGTAGTGGGAAAGGGTGGTTTTGACGCTGAAGGCAGCAGGAAAGCCCGCAGCCCCCAGGTCTGTGGGGCTACGCAAGCGGTTCACCAAAGAGCTTTAGAACAAGGCATAGTTTTCCCTGCTGGCTCTTTGGGCAGGGGACCCATCTCCAGCCGTATGGCCATTTTTGTCCCTGGCCCGGCGCCAAGTGGGAAAGGGTGGTGTTGAGGCTGAAGGCAGCAGCAAAGACTGCAGCCCTCAGGTCTGTGGGGCCAAGCAAGCGGTTCCCAAAGAGCTTTAGAACAAGGCATAGTTTTCCCTGCTGGCTCTTTGGGCGGGGGACCCATCTCCAGCCGTATGGCCATTTTTGTGCCTGGCGCGGCGCCAAGTGGGAAAGGGTGGCTTTGAGGCTGAAGGCAGCAGCAAAGCCCGCAGCCCCCAGGTCTGTGGGGCTACGCAAGCGGTTCCCAAAGAGCTTTAGAACAAGGCATAGTTTTCCCTGCTGGCTCTTTGGGCATGGGACCCATCTCCAGCCATATGGCCATTTTTGTGCCTGGCCCGGCGCCAAGAGGGAAAGGGTGGTGTCGAGGCTAAAGGCAGCAGGAAAGCCTGCAGCCCCCACGTCTGTGGGGCTACGCAAGCGGTTCCCAAAGAGCTTTAGAACAAGGCATAGTTTTCCCTGCTGGCTCTTTGGGCGGGGGACCCATCTCCAGCCGTATGGCCATTTTTGTGCATGGCGCAGCGCCAAGTGGGAAATGGTGGTATCGAGGCTGAAGGCAGCAGGAAAGCCCGCAGCCCCCACGTCTGTGGGGCTACGCAAGCGGTTCCCAAAGAGCTTTAGAACAAGGCATAGTTTTCCCTGCTGGCTCTTTGGGCATGGGACCCATCTCCACCCATAGGCCATTTTTGTGCCTGATAGGGCGCCAAGTGGGAAAGGGTGGCTTTGAGGCTGAAGGCAGCAGGAAAGCCCGCAGCCCCCAGGTCTGTGGGGCTACGCAAGCGGTTCCCAAAGAGCTTTAGAACAAGGCATAGTTTTCCCTGCTGGCTCTTTGGGTGGGGGACCCATCTCCAGCCGTATGGCTATTTTTGTGCCTGACGCGGTGCGTAGTGGCATAGGGTGGTTTTGAGGCTGAAGGCAGCAGGAAAGCCCGCAGCCCCCACGTCTGTGGGGCCAAGCAAGCGGTTCCCAAAGAGCTTTAGAACAAGGCATAGTTTTCCCTGCTGGCTCTTTGGGCGGGGGACCCATCTCCAGCCGTATGGCCATTTTTGTGCCTGGCGCGGTGCGTAGTGGGAAAGGGTGGTTTTGACGCTGAAGGCAGCAGGAAAGCCCGCAGCCCCCAGGTCTGTGGGGCTACGCAAGCGGTTCCCAAAGAGCTTTAGAACAAGGCATAGTTTTCCCTGCTGGCTCTTTGGGCGGGGGACCCATCTCCAGCCGTATGGCCATTTTTGTGCCTGATAGGGCGCCAAGTGGGAAAGGGTGGTGTCGAGGCTGAAGACAGCAGGAAAGCCTGCAGCCCCCAGGTCTGTGGGGCTACGCAAGCGGTTCCCAAAGAGCTTTAGAACAAGGCATAGTTTTCCCTGCTGGCTCTTTGGGCGGGGGACCCATCTCCAGCCGTATGGCCATTTTTGAGCCTGGCGCGGCGCCAGGTGGGAAAGGGTGGCTTTGAGGCTGAAGGGAGGAGCAAAGCCTGCAGCCCCCAGGTCTGTGGGGCTACGCAAGCGGTTCCCAAAGAGCTTTAGAACAAGGCATAGTTTTCCCTGCTGGCTCTTATGGCGGGGGACCCATCTCCAGCCGTATGGCCATTTTTGAGCCTGGCGCAGCGCCAAGTGGGAAAGGGTGGTGTCGAGGCTGAAGGCAGCAGGAAAGCCCGCAGCCCCCAGGTCTGTGGGGCTACGCAAGCGGTTCCCAAAGAGCTTTAGAACAATGCATAGTTTTCCCTGCTCGCTCTTTGGGCGGGGGACCCATCTCCAGCCGTATGGCCATTTTTGTGCCTGGCGAAGCCCCAAGAGGGAAAGGGTGGCTTTGAATCTGAAGGCAGCAGGAAAGCCCGCAGCCCCCAGGTCTGTGGGGCTACGCAAGCGGTTCCCAAAGAGCTTTAGAACAAGGCATAGTTTTCCCTGCTGGCTCTTTGGGCGGGGGACCCATCTCCAGCCGTATGGCCATTTTTGTGCCTGGCGCGGTGCGTAGTGGGAAAGGGTGGTGTTGAGGCTGAAGGCAGCAGCAAAGACTGCAGCCCCCAGGTCTGTGGGGCCAAGCAAGCGGTTCCCAAAGAGCTTTAGAACAAGGCATAGTTTTCCCTGCTGGCTCTTTGGGCGGGGGACCCATCTCCAGCCGTATGGCCATTTTTGTGCCTGGCCCGGCGCCAAGTGGGAAAGGGTGGCTTTGAGGCTGAAGGCAGCAGCAAAGCCCGCAGCCCCCAGGTCTGTGGGGCTACGCAAGCGGTTCCCAAAGAGCTTTAGAACAAGGCATAGTTTTCCCTGCTGGCTCTTTGGGCGGGGGACCCATCTGCAGCCGTATGGCCATTTTTGAGCCTGGAGCAGTGCCAAGTGGGAAAGGGTGGTTTTGAGGGTGAAGGCAGCAGGAAAGCCCGCAGCCCCCAGGTCTGTGGGGATACGCAAGCGGTTCCCAAAGAGCTTTAGAACAAGGCATAGTTTTCCCTGCTGGCTCTTTGGGCGGGGGACCCATCTCCAGCCGTATGGCCATTTTTGTGCCTGGCGCGGCGCCAAGTGGGAAAGGGTGGTGTCGAGGCTGAAGGCAGCAGGAAAGCCCGCAGCCCCCACGTCTGTGGGGCCAAGCAAGCGGTTCCCAAAGAGCTTTAGAACAAGGCATAGTTTTCCCTGCTGGCTCTTTGGGCCTGGGACCCATCTCCAGCCATAGGCCATTTTTGTGCTTGATAGGGCGCCAAGTGGGAAAGGGTGGCTTTGAGGCTGAAGGCAGCAGGAAAGCCTGCAGCCCCCAGGTCTGTGGGGCTACGCAAGCAGTTCCCAAAGAGCTTTAGAACAAGGCATAGTTTTCCCTGCTGGCTCTTTGTTCGGGGGACCCATCTCCAGCCATAGGCCATTTTTGTGCCTGGCCCGGCGCCCAGTGGGAAAGGGTGGTTTTGAGGCTGAAGGCAGCAGCAAAGCCTGCAGCCCCCAGGTCTGTGGGGCTACGCAAGCGGTTCCCAAAGAGCTTTAGAACAAGGCATAGTTTTCCCTGCTGGCTCTTTGGGCGGGGGACCCATCTCCAGCCGTATGGCCATTTTTGTGCCTGGCCGGGGGCCAATTGGGAAAGGGTGGTTTTGAGGCTGAAGGCAGCAGGAAAGCCCGCAGCCCCCAGGTGTGTGGGGCTACGCAAGCGGTTCCCAAAGAGCTTTAGAACAAGGCATAGTTTTCCCTGCTGGCTCTTTGGGCATGGGACCCATCTCCAGCCATAGGCCATTTTTGTGCTTGATAGGGCGCCAAGTGGGACAGGGTTGCTTTGAGGCTGAAGACAGCAGGAAAGCCCGCAGCCCCCAGGTCTGTGGGGCTACGCAAGCGGTTCCCAAAGAGCTTTAGAACAAGGCATAGTTTTCCCTGCTGGCTCTCTGGGCGGGGGACCCATCTCCAGCCGTATGGCCATTTTTGAGCCTGGCGCGGCGCCAGGTGGGAAAGGGTGGCTTTGAGGCTGAAGGCAGGAGCAAAGCCTGCAGCCCCCAGGTCTGTGGTGCTACGCAAGCGGTTCCCAAAGAGCTTTAGAACAAGGCATAGTTTTCCCAGCTGGCTCTTAGGGCATGGGACCCATCTCCAGCCATAGGCCATTTTTGTGCCTGGCGCGAAGCCAAGTGGGAAATGGTGCTGTCGAGGCTGAAGGCAGCAGGAAAGCCCGCAGCCCCAAGGTCTGTGGGGCTACGCAAGCGGTTCCCAAAGAGCTTTAGAACAAGGCATAGTTTTCCCTGCTGGCTCTTTGGGCGGGGGACCCATCTCCAGTCGTATGGCTATTTTTATGCCTGGCGTGTTGCGTAGTGGGAAAGGGTGGTTTTGAGGCTGAAGGCAGCAGGAAAGCCTGCAGCCCCCAGGTCTGTGGGGCTACGCAAGCGGTTCCAAAGAGCTTTAGAACAAGGCATAGTTTTCCCTGCTGGCTCTTTGGGCGGGGGACCCATCTCCAGCCGTATGGCCATTTTTGTGCCTGGCCGGGGGCCAAGTGGGAAAGGGTGGTTTTGAGGCTGAAGGCAGCAGGAAAGCCCGCAGCCCCCACGTGTGTGGGGCTACGCAAGCGGTTCCCAAAGAGCTTTAGAACAAGGCATAGTTTTCCCTGCTGGCTCTTTGGGCATGGGACCCATCTCCAGCCATAGGCCATTTTTGTGCTTGATAGGGCGCCAAGTGGGAAAGGGTGGTGTCGAGGCTGAAGGCAGCAGGAAAGCCCGCAGCCCCCAGGTCTGTGCGGCTACGCAAGCGGTTCCCAAAGAGCTTTAGAACAAGGCATAATTTTCCCTGCTGGCTCTTTGGGCGGGGGACCCATCTCCAGCCGTACGGCCATTTTTGTGCCTGGCGCGGCGCCAAGAGGGAAAGGGTGGTGTCGAGGCTAAAGGCAGCAGGAAAGCCCGCAGCCCCCAGGTCTGTGGGGCTACGCAAGCGGTTCCCAAAGAGCTTTAGAACAAGGCATAGTTTTCCCTGCTGGCTCTTTGGGCGGGGGACCCATCTCCAGCCGTATGGCCATTTTTGTGCATGGCGCAGCGCCAAGTGGGAAAGGGTGGCTTTGAGGCTGAAGGCAGCAGGAAAGCCCGCAGCCCCCAGGTCTGTGGGGCTACGCAAGCGGTTCCCAAAGAGCTTTAGAACAAGGCATAGTTTTCCCTGCTGGCTCTTTGGGCATGGGACCCATCTCCACCCATAGGCCATTTTTGTGCCTGATAGGGCGCCAAGTGAGAAAGGGTGGCTTTGAGGCTAAAGACAGCAGGAAAGCCTGCAGCCCCCAGGTCTGTGGGGCTACGCAAGCGGTTCCCAAAGAGCTTTAGAACAAGACATAGTTTTCCCTGCTGGCTCTTTGGGTGGGGGACCCATCTCCAGCCGTATGGCTATTTTTGTGCCTGACGCGGTGCGTAGTGGCATAGGGTGGTTTTGAGGCTGAAGGCAGCAGGAAAGCCCGCAGCCCCCACGTCTGTGGGGCCAAGCAAGCGGTTCCCAAAGAGCTTTAGAACAAGGCATAGTTTTCCCTGCTGGCTCTTTGGGCAGGGGACCCATCTCCAGCCGTATGGCCATTTTTGTGCCTGGCGCGGTGCGTAGTGGGAAAGGGTGGTTTTGACGCTGAAGGCAGCAGGAAAGCCCGCAGCCCCCAGGTCTGTGGGGCTACGCAAGCGGTTCACCAAAGAGCTTTAGAACAAGGCATAGTTTTCCCTGCTGGCTCTTTGGGCAGGGGACCCATCTCCAGCCGTATGGCCATTTTTGTCCCTGGCCCGGCGCCAAGTGGGAAAGGGTGGTGTTGAGGCTGAAGGCAGCAGCAAAGACTGCAGCCCCCAGGTCTGTGGGGCCAAGCAAGCGGTTCCCAAAGAGCTTTAGAACAAGGCATAGTTTTCCCTGCTGGCTCTTTGGGCGGGGGACCCATCTCCAGCCGTATGGCCATTTTTGTGCCTGGCGCGGCGCCAAGTGGGAAAGGGTGGCTTTGAGGCTGAAGGCAGCAGCAAAGCCCGCAGCCCCCAGGTCTGTGGGGCTACGCAAGCGGTTCCCAAAGAGCTTTAGAACAAGGCATAGTTTTCCCTGCTGGCTCTTTGGGCATGGGACCCATCTCCAGCCATATGGCCATTTTTGTGCCTGGCCCGGCGCCAAGAGGGAAAGGGTGGTGTCGAGGCTAAAGGCAGCAGGAAAGCCTGCAGCCCCCACGTCTGTGGGGCTACGCAAGCGGTTCCCAAAGAGCTTTAGAACAAGGCATAGTTTTCCCTGCTGGCTCTTTGGGCGGGGGACCCATCTCCAGCCGTATGGCCATTTTTGTGCATGGCGCAGCGCCAAGTGGGAAATGGTGGTATCGAGGCTGAAGGCAGCAGGAAAGCCCGCAGCCCCCAGGTCTGTGGGGCTACGCAAGCGGTTCCCAAAGAGCTTTAGAACAAGGCATAGTTTTCCCTGCTGGCTCTTTGGGCATGGGACCCATCTCCACCCATAGGCCATTTTTGTGCCTGATAGGGCGCCAAGTGGGAAAGGGTGGCTTTGAGGCTGAAGGCAGCAGGAAAGCCCGCAGCCCCCAGGTCTGTGGGGCTACGCAAGCGGTTCCCAAAGAGCTTTAGAACAAGGCATAGTTTTCCCTGCTGGCTCTTTGGGCGGGGGACCCATCTCCAGCCGTATGGCCATTTTTGAGCCTGGCGCAGCGCCAAGTGGGAAAGGGTGGTGTCGAGGCTGAAGGCAGCAGGAAAGCCCGCAGCCCCCAGGTCTGTGGGGCCAAGCAAGCGGTTCCCAAAGAGCTTTAGAAGAAGGCATAGTTTTCCCTGCTGGCTATTTGGGCATGGGACCCATCTCCAGCCGTATGGCCATTTTTGTCCCTGGCCCGGCGCCAAATGGAAAGGGTGGCTTTGAGGCTGAAGGCAGCAGGAAAGCCCGCAGCCCCAAGGTCTGTGGGGCTACGCAAGCGGTTCCCAAAGAGCTTTAGAACAAGGCATAGTTTTCCCTGCTGGCTCTTTGGGCGGGGGACCCATCTCCAGCCATAGGCCATTTTTGTGCCTGGCCCGGCGCCCAGTGGGAAAGGGTGGCTTTGAGGCTTGAAGGCAGCAGGAAAGCCCGCAGCCCCCACGTCTGTGGGGCTACGCAAGCGGTTCCCAAAGAGCTTTAGAACAAGGCATAATTTTCCCTGCTGGCTCTTTGGTCGGGGGACCCATCTCCAGCCATATGGCCATTTTTGTGCCTGGCGCAGCGCCAAGTGGGAAAGGGTGGTTTTGAGACTGAAGGCAGCAGCAAAGCCTGCAGCCCCCAGGTCTGTGGGGCTACGCAAGCGGTTCCCAAAGAGCTTTAGAACAAGGCATAATTTTCCCTGCTGGCTCTTTGGGCAGGGGACCCATCTCCAGCCGTATGGCCATTTTTGTGCCTGGCCGGGGGCCAAGTGGGAAAGGGTGGTTTTGAGGCTGAAGGCAGCAGGAAAGCCCACAGCCCCCAGGTCTGTGGGGCTACGCAAGCGGTTCCCAAAGAGCTTTAGAACAAGGCATAGTTTTCCCTGCTGGCTCTTTGGGCATGGGACCCATCTCCAGCCATAGGCCATTTTTGTGCTTGATAGGGCGCCAAGTGGGAAAGGGTGGTGTCGAGGCTGAAGGCAGCAGGAAAGCCCGCAGCCCCCAGGTCTGTGCGGCTACGCAAGCGGTTCCCAAAGAGCTTTAGAACAAGGCATAATTTTCCCTGCTGGCTTTTTGGGCGGGGGACCCATCTCCAGCCGTATGGCCATTTTTGTGCATGGCGCAGCGCCAAGTGGGAAAGGGTGGCTTTGAGGCTGAAGGCAGCAGGAAAGCCCGCAGCCCCCAGGTCTGTGGGGCTACGCAAGCGGTTCCCAAAGAGCTTTAGAACAAGGCATAGTTTTCCCTGCTGGCTCTTTGGGCATGGGACCCATCTCCACCCATAGGCCATTTTTGTGCCTGATAGGGCGCCAAGTGAGAAAGGGTGGCTTTAAGGCTAAAGACAGCAGGAAAGCCTGCAGCCCCCAGGTCTGTGGGGCTACGCAAGCGGTTCCCAAAGAGCTTTAGAACAAGGCATAGTTTTCCCTGCTGGCTCTTTGGGTGGGGGACCCATCTCCAGCCGTATGGCTATTTTTGTGCCTGACGCGGTGCGTAGTGGCATAGGGTGGTTTTGAGGCTGAAGGCAGCAGGAAAGCCCGCAGCCCCCACGTCTGTGGGGCCAAGCAAGCGGTTCCCAAAGAGCTTTAGAACAAGGCATAGTTTTCCCTGCTGGCTCTTTGGGCGGGGGACCCATCTCCAGCCGTATGGCCATTTTTGTGCCTGGCGCGGTGCGTAGTGGGAAAGGGTGGTTTTGACGCTGAAGGCAGCAGGAAAGCCCGCAGCCCCCAGGTCTGTGGGGCTACGCAAGCGGTTCACCAAAGAGCTTTAGAACAAGGCATAGTTTTCCCTGCTGGCTCTTTGGGCATGGGACCCATCTCCAGCCGTATGGCCATTTTTGTCCCTGGCCCGGCGCCAAGTGGGAAAGGGTGGTGTTGAGGCTGAAGGCAGCAGCAAAGACTGCAGCCCCCAGGTCTGTGGGGCCAAGCAAGCGGTTCCCAAAGAGCTTTAGAACAAGGCATAGTTTTCCCTGCTGTCTCTTTGGGCGGGGGACCCATCTCCAGCCGTATGGCCATTTTTGTGCCTGGCGCGGCGCCAAGTGGGTAAGGGTGGTGTCGAGGCTGAAGGCAGCAGCAAAGCCTGCAGCCCCCAGGTCTGTGGGGCCAAGCAAGCGGTTCCCAAAGAGCTTTAGAACAAGGCATAGTTTTCCCTGCTGGCTCTTTGGGCATGGGACCCATCTCCAGCCGTATGGCCATTTTTGTCCCTGGCCCGGCGCCAAGTGGGAAAGGGTGGCTTTGAGGCTGAAGGCAGCAGGAAAGCCCGCAGCCCCCAGGTCTGTGGGGCTACGCAAGCGGTTCCCAAAGAGCTTTAGAACAAGGCATAGTTTTCCCTGCTGGCTCTTTGGGCATGGAACCCATCTCCAGCCGTATGGCCATTTTTGTGCCTGATAGGGCGCCAAGTGGGAAAGGGTGGTGTCGAGGCTGAAGACAGCAGGAAAGCCCGCAGCCCCCACGTCTGTGGGGCCAAGCAAGCGGTTCCCAAAGAGCTTTAGAACAAGGCATAGTTTTCCCTGCTGGCTCTTTGGGCATGGGACCCATCTCCAGCCATAGGCCATTTTTGTGCCTGATAGGGCGCCAAGTGGGAAAGGGTGGCTTTGAGGCTGAAGACAGCAGGAAAGCCCGCAGCCCCCAGGTCTGTGGGGCTATGCAAGCGGTTCCCAAAGAGCTTTAGAACAAGGCATAGTTTTCCCTGCTGGCTCTTTGGGCGGGGGACCCATCTCCAGCCGTATGGCCATTTTTGTGCCTGGCGCGGCGCCAAGTGGGAAAGGGTGGTGTCGAGGCTGAAGGCAGCAGGAAAGCCCGCAGCCCCCAGGTCTGTGGGGCTACGCAAGCGGTTCCCAAAGAGCTTTAGAACAAGGCATAGTTTTCCCTGCTGGCTCTTTGGGTGGGGGACCCATCTCCAGACGTATGGCTATTTTTGTGCCTGGCGCGGTGCGTAGTGGCATAGGGTGGTTTTGAGGCTGAAGGCAGCAGGAAAGCCCGCAGCCCCCACGTCTGTGGGGCCAAGCAAGCGGTTCCCAAAGAGCTTTAGAACAAGGCATAGTTTTCCCTGCTGGCTCTTTGGGCGGGGGACCCATCTCCAGCCATATGGCCATTTTTGAGCCTGGAGCAGTGCCAAGTGGGAAAGGGTGGCTTTGAGGCTGAAGACAGCAGGAAAGCCTGCAGCCCCCACGTCTGTGGGGCCAAGCAAGCGGTTCCCAAAGAGCTTTAGAACAAGGCATAGTTTTCCCTGCTGGCTCTTTGGGCATGGGACCCATCTCCAGCCATAGGCCATTTTTGTGCCTGGCGCGGCGCCAAGTGGGAAAGGGTGGTTTTGAGGCTGAAGGCAGCAGGAAAGCCCGCAGCCCCCAGGTCTGTGGGGCTACGCAAGCGGTTCCCAAAGAGCTTTAGAACAAGGCATAGTTTTCCCTGCTCGCTCTTTGGGCGGGGGACCCATCTCCAGCCGTATGGCCATTTTTGTGCCTGGCGAAGCCCCAAGAGGGAAAGGGTGGCTTTGAATCTGAAGGCAGCAGGAAAGCCCGCAGCCCCCAGGTCTGTGGGGCTACGCAAGCGGTTCCCAAAGAGCTTTAGAACAAGGCATAGTTTTCCCTGCTGGCTCTTTTGGCAGGGGACCCATCTCCAGCCGTATGGCCATTTTTGTGCCTGGCGCGGTGCGTAGTGGGAAAGGGTGGTGTTGAGGCTGAAGGCAGCAGCAAAGACTGCAGTCCCCAAGTTTGTGGGGCCAAGCAAGCGGTTCCCAAAGAGCTTTAGAACAAGGCATAGTTTTCCCTGCTGGCTCTTTGGGCGGGGGACCCATCTCCAGCCGTATGGCCATTTTTGTGCCTGGCCCGGCGCCAAGTGGGAAAGGGTGGCTTTGAGGCTGAAGGCAGCAGCAAAGCCCGCAGCCCCCAGGTCTGTGGGGCTACGCAAGCGGTTCCCAAAGAGCTTTAGAACAAGGCATAGTTTTCCCTGCTGGCTCTCTGGGCGGGGGACCCATCTGCAGCCGTATGGCCATTTTTGAGCCTGGAGCAGTGCCAAGTGGGAAAGGGTGGTTTTGAGGGTGAAGGCAGCAGGAAAGCACGCAGCCCCCAGGTCTGTGGGGCTACGCAAGCGGTTCGCAAAGAGCTTTAGAACAAGGCATAGTTTTCCCTGCTGGCTCTTTGGGCGGGGGACCCATCTCCAGCCGTATGGCCATTTTTGTGCCTGGCGCGGCGCCAAGTGGGAAAGGGTGCTGTCGAGGCTGAAGGCAGCAGGAAAGCCCGCAGCCCCCAGGTGTGTGGGGCTACGCAAGCGGTTCCCAAAGAGCTTTAGAACAAGGCATAGTTTTCCCTGCTGGCTCTTTGGGTCTGGGACCCATCTCCAGCCATAGGCCATTTTTGTGCTTGATAGGGCGCCAAGTGGGAAAGGGTGGCTTTGAGGCTGAAGGCAGCAGGAAAGCCTGCAGCCCCCAGGTCTGTGGGGCTGTGCAAGCGGTTCCCAAAGAGCTTTAGAACAAGGCATAGTTTTCCCTGCTGGCTCTTTGTTCGGGGGACCCATCTCCAGCCATAGGCCATTTTTGTGCCTGGCCCGGCGCCCAGTGGGAAAGGGTGGCTTTGAGGCTTGAAGGCAGCAGGAAAGCCCGCAGCCCCCAGGTCTGTGGGGCTACGCAAGCGGTTCCCAAAGAGCTTTAGAACAAGGCATAGTTTTCCCTGCTGGCTCTTTGGGCATGGGACCCATCTCCAGCCGTATGGCCATTTTTGAGCCTGGCGCGGCGCCAAGTGGGAAAGGGTTGTGTCGAGGCTAAAGGCAGCAGGAAAGCCCGCAGCCCCCAGGTCTGTGGGGCTACGCAAGCGGTTCCCAAAGAGCTTTAGAACAAGGCATAATTTTCCCTGCTGGCTCTTTGGGCGGGGGACCCATCTCCAGCCGTATGGCCATTTTTGTGCCTGGCGCAGCGCCAAGTGGGAAAGGGTGGTTTTGAGGCTGAAGGCAGCAGCAAAGCCCGCAGCCCCCAGGTCTGTGGGGCTACGCAAGCGGTTCCCAAAGAGCTTTAGAACAAGGCATAGTTTTCCCTGCTGGCTCTTTGGGCGGCGGACCCATCTCCAGCCGTATGGCCATTTTTGTGCCTGGCCGGGGGCCAAGTGGGAAAGGGTGGTTTTGAGGCTGAAGGCAGCAGGAAAGCCCGCAGCCCCCACGTGTGTGGGGCTACGCAAGCGGTTCCCAAAGAGCTTTAGAACAAGGCATAGTTTTCCCTGCTGGCTCTTTGGGCATGGGACCCATCTCCAGCCATAGGCCATTTTTGTGCTTGATAGGGCGCCAAGTGGGAAAGGGTGGTGTCGAGGCTGAAGGCAGCAGGAAAGCCCGCAGCCCCCAGGTCTGTGCGGCTACGCAAGCGGTTCCCAAAGAGCTTTAGAACAAGGCATAATTTTCCCTGCTGGCTCTTCGGACGGGGGACCCATCTCCAGCCGTACGGCCATTTTTGTGCCTGGCGCGGCGCCAAGAGGGAAAGGGTGGTGTCGAGGCTAAAGGCAGCAGGAAAGCCCGCAGCCCCCAGGTCTGTGGAGCTACGCAAGCAGTTCCCAAAGAGCTTTAGAACAAGGCATAGTTTTCCCTGCTGGCTCTTTGTTCGGGGGACCCATCTCCAGCCATAGGCCATTTTTGTGCCTGGCCCGGCGCCCAGTGGGAAAGGGTGGCTTTGAGGCTTGAAGGCAGCAGGAAAGCCCGCAGCCCCCAGGTCTGTGGGGCTACGCAAGCGGTTCCCAAAGAGCTTTAGAACAAGGCATAGTTTTCCCTGCTGGCTCTTTGGGCATGGGACCCATCTCCAGCCGTATGGCCATTTTTGAGCCTGGCGCGGCGCCAAGTGGGAAAGGGTTGTGTCGAGGCTAAAGGCAGCAGGAAAGCCCGCAGCCCCCAGGTCTGTGGGGCTACGCAAGCGGTTCCCAAAGAGCTTTAGAACAAGGCATAATTTTCCCTGATGGCTCTTTGGGCATGGGACCCATCTCCAGCCGTATGGCCATTTTTGTGCCTGGCGCAGCGCCAAGTGGGAAAGGGTGGTTTTGAGGCTGAAGGCAGCAGCAAAGCCCGCAGCCCCCAGGTCTGTGGGGCTACGCAAGCGGTTCCCAAAGAGCTTTAGAACAAGGCATAGTTTTCCCTGCTGGCTCTTTGGGCGGGGGACCCATCTCCAGCCGTATGGCCATATTTGTGCCTGGCCGGGGGCCAAGTGGGAAAGGGTGGTTTTGAGGCTGAAGGCAGCAGGAAAGCCCGCAGCCCCCACGTGTGTGGGGCTACGCAAGCGGTTCCCAAAGAGCTTTAGAACAAGGCATAGTTTTCCCTGCTGGCTCTTTGGGCATGGGACCCATCTCCAGCCATAGGCCATTTTTGTGCTTGATAGGGCGCCAAGTGGGAAAGGGTTGCTTTGAGGCTGAAGACAGCAGGAAAGCCCGCAGCCCCCAGGTCTGTGGGGCTACGCAAGCGGTTCCCAAAGAGCTTTAGAACAAGGCATAGTTTTCGCTGCTGGCTCTTTGTTCGGGGGACCCATCTCCAGCCGTATGGCCATTTTTGAGCCTGGTGCGGCGCCAGGTGGGAAAGGGTGGCTTTGAGGCTGAAGGCAGGAGCAAAGCCTGCAGCCCCCAGGTCTGTGGTGCTACGCAAGCGGTTCCCAAAGAGCTTTAGAACAAGGCATAGTTTTCCCAGCTGGCTCTTCGGACGGGGGACCCATCTCCAGCCGTACGGCCATTTTTGTGCCTGGCGCGGCGCCAAGAGGGAAAGGGTGGTGTCGAGGCTAAAGGCAGCAGGAAAGCCCGCAGCCCCCAGGTCTGTGGAGCTACGCAAGCAGTTCCCAAAGAGCTTTAGAACAAGGCATAGTTTTCCCTGCTGGCTCTTTGTTCGGGGGACCCATCTCCAGCCATAGGCCATTTTTGTGCCTGGCCCGGCGCCCAGTGGGAAAGGGTGGCTTTGAGGCTTGAAGGCAGCAGGAAAACCCGCAGCCCCCAGGTCTGTGGGGCTACGCAAGCGGTTCCCAAAGAGCTTTAGAACAAGGCATAGTTTTCCCTGCTGGCTCTTTGGGCATGGGACCCATCTCCAGCCGTATGGCCATTTTTGAGCCTGGCGCGGCGCCAAGTGGGAAAGGGTTGTGTCGAGGCTAAAGGCAGCAGGAAAGCCCGCAGCCCCCAGGTCTGTGGGGCTACGCAAGCGGTTCCCAAAGAGCTTTAGAACAAGGCATAATTTTCCCTGCTGGCTCTTTGGGCGGGGGACCCATCTCCAGCCGTATGGCCATTTTTGTGCCTGGCGCAGCGCCAAGTGGGAAAGGGTGGTTTTGAGGCTGAAGGCAGCAGCAAAGCCCGCAGCCCCCACGTCTGTGGGGCCAAGCAAGCGGTTCCCAAAGAGCTTTAGAACAAGGCATAGTTTTCCCTGCTGGCTCTTTGGGCGGGGGACCCATCTCCAGCCGTATGGCCATTTTTGTGCCTGGCCGGGGGCCAAGTGGGAAAGGGTGGTTTTGAGGCTGAAGGCAGCAGGAAAGCCCGCAGCCCCCAGGTGTGTGGGGCTACGCAAGCGGTTCCCAAAGAGCTTTAGAACAAGGCATAGTTTTCCCTGCTGGCTCTTTGGGCATGGGACCCATCTCCAGCCATAGGCCATTTTTGTGCTTGATAGGGCGCCAAGTGGGAAAGGGTTGCTTTGAGGCTGAAGACAGCAGGAAAGCCCGCAGCCCCCAGGTCTGTGGGGCTACGCAAGCGGTTCCCAAAGAGCTTTAGAACAAGGCATAGTTTTCCCTGCTGGCTCTTTGGGCGGGGGACCCATCTCCAGCCGTATGGCCATTTTTGTGCCTGGCCGGGGGCCAAGTGGGAAAGGGTGGTTTTGAGGCTGAAGGCAGCAGGAAAGCCCGCAGCCCCCAGGTGTGTGGGGCTACGCAAGCGGTTCCCAAAGAGCTTTAGAACAAGGCATAGTTTTCCCTGCTGGCTCTTTGGGCATGGGACCCATCTCCAGCCATAGGCCATTTTTGTGCTTGATAGGGCGCCAAGTGGGAAAGGGTTGCTTTGAGGCTGAAGACAGCAGGAAAGCCCGCAGCCCCCAGGTCTGTGGGGCTACGCAAGCGGTTCCCAAAGAGCTTTAGAACAAGGCATAGTTTTCGCTGCTGGCTCTCTGGGCGGGGGACCCATCTCCAGCCGTATGGCCATTTTTGAGCCTGGTGCGGCGCCAGGTGGGAAAGGGTGGCTTTGAGGCTGAAGGCAGGAGCAAAGCCTGCAGCCCCCAGGTCTGTGGTGCTACGCAAGGGGTTCCCAAAGAGCTTTAGAACAAGGCATAGTTTTCCCAGCTGGCTCTTAGGGCATGGGACCCATCTCCAGCCATAGGCCATTTTTGTGCCTGGCGCGAAGCCAAGTGGGAAAGGGTGCTGTCGAGGCTGAAGGCAGCAGGAAAGCCCGCAGCCCCAAGGTCTGTGGGGCTACGCAAGCGGTTCCCAAAGAGCTTTAGAACAAGGCATAGTTTTCCCTGCTGGCTCTTTGGGCGGGGGACCCATCTCCAGTCGTATGGCTATTTTTATGCCTGGCGTGTTGCGTAGTGGGAAAGGGTGGTTTTGAGGCTGAAGGCAGCAGGAAAGCCTGCAGCCCCCAGGTCTGTGGGGCTACGCAAGCGGTTCCCAAAGAGCTTTAGAACAAGGCATAGTTTTCCCTGCTGGCTCTTTGGGCGGGGGACCCATCTCCAGCCGTATGGCCATTTTTGTGCCTGGCCCGGCGCAAAGTGGGAAAGGGTGGCTTTGAGGCTGAAGGCAGCAGGAAAGCCCGCAGCCCCCAGGTCTGTGCGGCTACGCAAGCGGTTCCCAAAGAGCTTTAGAACAAGGCATAGTTTTCCCTGCTGGCTCTTTGGGCGGGGGACCCATCTCCAGCCGTACGGCCATTTTTGTGCCTGGCGCGGCGCCAAGAGGGAAAGGGTGGTGTCGAGGCTAAAGGCAGCAGGAAAGCCCGCAGCCCCCAGGTCTGTGCGGCTACGCAAGCGGTTCCCAAAGAGCTTTAGAACAAGGCATAATTTTCCCTGCTGGCTCTTTGGGCGGGGGACCCATCTCCAGCCGTATGGCCATTTTTGTGCCTGGCCGGGGGCCAAGTGGGAAAGGGTGGTTTTGAGGCTGAAGGCAGCAGGAAAGCCCGCAGCCCCCACGTGTGTGGGGCTACGCAAGCGGTTCCCAAAGAGCTTTAGAACAAGGCATAGTTTTCCCTGCTGGCTCTTTGGGCATGGGACCCATCTCCAGCCATAGGCCATTTTTGTGCTTGATAGGGCGCCAAGTGGGAAAGGGTGGTGTCGAGGCTGAAGGCAGCAGGAAAGCCCGCAGCCCCCAGGTCTGTGCGGCTACGCAAGCGGTTCCCAAAGAGCTTTAGAACAAGGCATAATTTTCCCTGCTGGCTCTTCGGACGGGGGACCCATCTCCAGCCGTACGGCCATTTTTGTGCCTGGCGCGGCGCCAAGAGGGAAAGGGTGGTGTCGAGGCTAAAGACAGCAGGAAAGCCCGCAGCCCCCAGGTCTGTGGAGCTACGCAAGCAGTTCCCAAAGAGCTTTAGAACAAGGCATAGTTTTCCCTGCTGGCTCTTTGTTCGGGGGACCCATATCCAGCCATAGGCCATTTTTGTGCCTGGCCCGGCGCCCAGTGGGAAAGGGTGGCTTTGAGGCTTGAAGGCAGCAGGAAAGCCCGCAGCCCCCAGGTCTGTGCGGCTACGCAAGCGGTTCCCAAAGAGCTTTAGAATAAGGCATAGTTTTCCCTGCTGGCTCTTTGGGCGGGGGACCCATCTCCAGCCGTATGGCCATTTTTGTGCCTGGCGCGGCGCCAAGTGGGAAAGGGTTGTGTCGAGGCTAAAGGCAGCAGGAAAGCCCGCAGCCCCCAGGTCTGTGGGGCTACGCAAGCGGTTCCCAAAGAGCTTTAGAACAAGGCATAATTTTCCCTGCTGGCTCTTTGGGCGGGGGACCCATCTCCAGCCGTATGGCCATTTTTGTGCCTGGCGCAGCGCCAAGTGGGAAAGGGTGGTTTTGAGGCTGAAGGCAGCAGCAAAGCCCGCAGCCCCCAGGTCTGTGGGGCCAAGCAAGCGGTTCCCAAAGAGCTTTAGAACAAGGCATAGTTTTCCCTGCTGGCTCTTTGGGCGGGGGACCCATCTCCAGCCGTATGGCCATTTTTGTGCCTGGCCGGGGGCCAAGTGGGAAAGGGTGGTTTTGAGGCTGAAGGCAGCAGGAAAGCCCGCAGCCCCCAGGTCTGTGGGGCTACGCAAGCGGTTCCCAAAGAGCTTTAGAACAAGGCATAGTTTTCCCTGCTGGCTCTTTGGGCATGGGACCCATCTCCAGCCATAGGCCATTTTTGTGCTTGATAGGGCGCCAAGTGGGAAAGGGTGGTGTCGAGGCTGAAGGCAGCAGGAAAGCCCGCAGCCCCGAGGTCTGTGCGGCTACGCAAGCGGTTCCCAAAGAGCTTTAGAACAAGGCATAATTTTCCCTGCTGGCTCTTCGGACGGGGGACCCATCTCCAGCCGTACGGCCATTTTTGTGCCTGGCGCGGCGCCAAGAGGGAAAGGGTGGTGTCGAGGCTAAAGGCAGCAGGAAAGCCCGCAGCCCCCAGGTCTGTGGAGCTACGCAAGCGGTTCCCAAAGGGCTTTAGAACAAGGCACAGTTTTCCCTGCTGGCTCTTTGTTCGGGGGACCCATCTCCAGCCATAGGCCATTTTTGTGCCTGGCCCGGCGCCCAGTGGGAAAGGGTGGCTTTGAGGCTTGAAGGCAGCAGGAAAGCCCGCAGCCCCCAGGTCTGTGGGGCTACGCAAGCGGTTCCCAAAGAGCTTTAGAACAAGGCATAGTTTTCCCTGCTGGCTCTTTGGGCATGGGACCCATCTCCAGCCGTATGGCCATTTTTGAGCCTGGCGCGGCGCCAAGTGGGAAAGGGTTGTGTCGAGGCTAAAGGCAGCAGGAAAGCCCGCAGCCCCCAGGTCTGTGGGGCTACGCAAGCGGTTCCCAAAGAGCTTTAGAACAAGGCATAATTTTCCCTGCTGGCTCTTTGGGCGGGGGACCCATCTCCAGCCGTATGGCCATTTTTGTGCCTGGCGCAGCGCCAAGTGGGAAGGGGTGGTTTTGAGGCTGAAGGCAGCAGCAAAGCCCGCAGCCCCCAGGTCTGTGGGGCTACGCAAGCGGTTCCCAAAGAGCTTTAGAACAAGGCATAGTTTTCCCTGCTGGCTCTTTGGGCGGGGGACCCATCTCCAGCCGTATGGCCATTTTTGTGCCTGGCCGGGGGCCAAGTGGGAAAGGGTGGTTTTGAGGCTGAAGGCAGCAGGAAAGCCCGCAGCCCCCAGGTGTGTGGGGCTACGCAAGCGGTTCCCAAAGAGCTTTAGAACAAGGCATAGTTTTCCCTGCTGGCTCTTTGGGCCTGGGACCCATCTCCAGCCATAGGCCATTTTTGTGCTTGATAGGGCGCCAAGTGGGAAAGGGTTGCTTTGAGGCTGAAGACAGCAGGAAAGCCCGCAGCCCCCAGGTCTGTGGGGCTACGCAAGCGGTTCCCAAAGAGCTTTAGAACAAGGCATAGTTTTCCCTGCTGGCTCTCTAGGCGGGGGACCCATCTCCAGCCGTATGGCCATTTTTGAGCCTGGTGCGGCGCCAGGTGGGAAAGGGTGGCTTTGAGGCTGAAGGCAGGAGCAAAGCCTGCAGCCCCCAGGTCTGTGGTGCTACGCAAGCGGTTCCCAAAGAGCTTTAGAACAAGGCATAGTTTTCCCAGCTGGCTCTTAGGGCATGGGACCCATCTCCAGCCATAGGCCATTTTTGTGCCTGGCGCGAAGCCAAGTGGGAAAGGGTGCTGTCGAGGCTGAAGGCAGCAGGAAAGCCCGCAGCCCCAAGGTCTGTGGGGCTACGCAAGCGGTTCCCAAAGAGCTTTAGAACAAGGCATAGTTTTCCCTGCTGGCTCTTTGGGCGGGGGACCCATCTCCAGTCGTATGGCTATTTTTATGCCTGGCGTGTTGCGTAGTGGGAAAGGGTGGTTTTGAGGCTGAAGGCAGCAGGAAAGCCTGCAGCCCCCAGGTCTGTGGGGCTACGCAAGCGGTTCCCAAAGAGCTTTAGAACAAGGCATAGTTTTCCCTGCTGGCTCTTTGGGCGGGGGACCCATCTCCAGCCGTACGGCCATTTTTGTGCCTGGCGCGGAGCCAAGAGGGAAAGGGTGGTGTCGAGGCTAAAGGCAGCAGGAAAGCCCGCAGCCCCCAGGTCTGTGCGGCTACGCAAGCGGTTCCCAAAGAGCTTTAGAACAAGGCATAATTTTCCCTGCTGGCTCTTTGGGCGGGGGACCCATCTCCAGTCGTATGGCCATTTTTGTGCCTGGCCGGGGCCAAGTGGGAAAGGGTGGTTTTGAGGCTGAAGGCAGCAGGAAAGCCCGCAGCCCCCACGTGTGTGGGGCTACGCAAGCGGTTCCCAAAGAGCTTTAGAACAAGGCATAGTTTTCCCTGCTGGTTCTTTGGGCATGGGACCCATCTCCAGCCATAGGCCATTTTTGTGCTTGATAGGGCGCCAAGTGGGAAAGGGTGGTGTCGAGGCTGAAGGCAGCAGGAAAGCCCGCAGCCCCTAGGTCTGTGCGGCTACGCAAGCGGTTCCCAAAGAGCTTTAGAACAAGGCATAATTTTCCCTGCTGGCTCTTCGGACGGGGGACCCATCTCCAGCCGTACGGCCATTTTTGTGCCTGGCGCGGCGCCAAGAGGGAAAGGGTGGTGTCGAGGCTGAAGGCAGCAGGAAAGCCCGCAGCCCCCAGGTCTGTGGAGCTACGCAAGCAGTTCCCAAAGAGCTTTAGAACAAGGCATAGTTTTCCCTGCTGGCTTTTTGGGCGGGGGACCCATCTCCAGCCGTATGGCCATTTTTGTGCATGGCGCAGCGCCAAGTGGGAAAGGGTGGCTTTGAGGCTGAAGGCAGCAGGAAAGCCCGCAGCCCCCACGTCTGTGGGGCTACGCAAGCGGTTCCCAAAGAGCTTTAGAACAAGGCATAGTTTTCCCTGCTGGCTCTTTGGGCATGGGACCCATCTCCACCCATAGGCCATTTTTGTGCCTGATAGGGCGCCCAGTGAGAAAGGGTGGCTTTGAGGCTAAAGACAGCAGGAAAGCCTGCAGCCCCCAGGTCTGTGGGGCTACGCAAGCGGTTCCCAAAGAGCTTTAGAACAAGGCATAGTTTTCCCTGCTGGCTCTTTGGGCATGGGACCCATCTCCAGCCGTATGGCTATTTTTGTGCCTGACGCGGTGCGTAGTGGCATAGGGTGGTTTTGAGGCTGAAGGCAGCAGCAAAGCCCGCAGCCCCCAGGTCTGTGGGGCCAAGCAAGCGGTTCCCAAAGAGCTTTAGAACAAGGCACAGTTTTCCCTGCTGGCTCTTTGGGCGGGGGACCCATCTCCAGCCTTATGGCCATTTTTGTGCATGGCGCAGCGCCAAGTGGGAAATGGTGGTATCGAGGCTGAAGGCAGCAGGAAAGCCCGCAGCCCCCACGTCTGTGGGGCTACGCAAGCGGTTCCCAAAGAGCTTTAGAACAAGGCATAGTTTTCCCTGCTGGCTCTTTGGGCATGGGACCCATCTCCACCCATAGGCCATTTTTGTGCCTGATAGGGCGCCAAGTGGGAAAGGGTGGCTTTGAGGCTGAAGACAGCAGGAAAGCCTGCAGCCCCCAGGTCTGTGGGGCTACGCAAGCGGTTCCCAAAGAGCTTTAGAACAAGGCATAGTTTTCCCTGCTGGCTCTTTGGGTGGGGGACCCATCTCCAGCCGTATGGCTATTTTTGTGCCTGACGCGGTGCGTAGAGGCATAGGGTGGTTTTGAGGCTGAAGGCAGCAGGAAAGCCCGCAGCCCCCACGTCTGTGGGGCCAAGCAAGCGGTTCCCAAAGAGCTTTAGAACAAGGCATAGTTTTCCCTGCTGGCTCTTTGGGCGGGGGACCCATCTCCAGCCGTATGGCCATTTTTGTGCCTGGCGCGGTGCGTAGTGGGAAAGGGTGGTTTTGACGCTGAAGGCAGCAGGAAAGCCCGCAGCCCCCAGGTCTGTGCGGCTACGCAAGCGGTTCCCAAAGAGCTTTAGAACAAGGCATAGTTTTCCCTGCTGTCTCTTTGGGCGGGGGACCCATCTCCAGCCGTATGGCCATTTTTGTGCCTGGCGCGGCGCCAAGTGGGTAAGGGTGGTGTCGAGGCTGAAGGCAGCAGCAAAGCCTGCAGCCCCCAGGTCTGTCGGGCCAAGCAAGCGGTTCCCAAAGAGCTTTAGAACAAGGCATAGTTTTCCCTGCTGGCTCTTTGGGCATGGGACCCATCTCCAGCCGTATGGCCATTTTTGTCCCTGGCCCGGCGCCAAGTGGAAAGGGTGGCTTTGAGGCTGAAGGCAGCAGGAAAGCCCGCAGCCCCCAGGTCTGTGGGGCTACGCAAGCGGTTCCCAAAGAGCTTTAGAACAAGGCATAGTTTTCCCTGCTCGCTCTTTGGGCGGGGGACCCATCTCCAGCCATATGGCCATTTTTGTGCCTGGCGAAGCCCCAAGTGAGAAAGGGTGGCTTTGAGGCTGAAGGCAGCAGGAAAGCCCGCAGCCCCCAGGTCTGTGGGGCTACGCAAGCGGTTCCCAAAGAGCTTTAGAACAAGGCATAGTTTTCCCTGCTGGCTCTTTTGGCAGGGGACCCATCTCCAGCCGTATGGCCATTTTTGTGCCTGGCCCGGCGCCAAGTGGGAAAGGGTGGCTTTGAGACTGAAGGCAGCAGGAAAGCCCGCAGCCCCCAGGTCTGTGGGGCTACGCAAGCGGTTCCCAAAGAGCTTTAGAACAAGGCATAGTTTTCCCTGCTGGCTCTTTGGACATGGGACCCATCTCCACCCATAGGTCATTTTTGTGCCTGATAGGGCGCCAAGTGAGAAAGGGTGGCTTTGAGGCTAAAGACAGCAGGAAAGCCTGCAGCCCCCAGGTCTGTGGGGCTACGCAAGCGGTTCCCAAAGAGCTTTAGAACAAGGCATAGTTTTCCCTGCTGGCTCTTTGGGTGGGGGACCCATCTCCAGCCGTATGGCTATTTTTGTGCCTGACGCGGTGCGTAGTGGCATAGGGTGGTTTTGAGGCTGAAGGCAGCAGCAAAGCCCGCAGCCCCCACGTCTGTGGGGCCAAGCAAGCGGTTCCCAAAGAGCTTTAGAACAAGGCATAGTTTTCCCTGCTGGCTCTTTGGGCGGGGGACCCATCTCCAGCCGTATGGCCATTTTTGTGCCTGGCGCGGTGCGTAGTGGGAAAGGGTGGTTTTGACGCTGAAGGCAGCAGGAAAGCCCGCAGCCCCCAGGTCTGTGGGGCTACGCAAGCGGTTCCCAAAGAGCTTTAGAACAAGGCATAGTTTTCCCTGCTGGCTCTTTGGGCGGGGGACCCATCTCCAGCCTTATGGCCATTTTTGTGCATGGCGCAGCGCCAAGTGGGAAATGGTGGTATCGAGGCTGAAGGCAGCAGGAAAGCCCGCAGCCCCCACGTCTGTGGGGCTACGCAAGCGGTTCCCAAAGAGCTTTAGAACAAGGCATAGTTTTCCCTGCTGGCTCTTTGGGCATGGGACCCATCTCCACCCATAGGCCATTTTTGTGCCTGATAGGGCGCCAAGTGGGAAAGGGTGGCTTTGAGGCTGAAGACAGCAGGAAAGCCTGCAGCCCCCAGGTCTGTGGGGCTACGCAAGCGGTTCCCAAAGAGCTTTAGAACAAGGCATAGTTTTCCCTGCTGGCTCTTTGGGTGGGGGACCCATCTCCAGCCGTATGGCTATTTTTGTGCCTGACGCGGTGCGTAGAGGCATAGGGTGGTTTTGAGGCTGAAGGCAGCAGGAAAGCCCGCAGCCCCCAGGTCTGTGGGGCTACGCAAGCGGTTCCCAAAGAGCTTTAGAACAGGGCATAGTTTTCCCTGCTGGCTCTTTTGGCAGGGGACCCATCTCCAGCCGTATGGCCATTTTTGTGCCTGGCCCGGCGCCAAGTGGGAAAGGGTGGCTTTGAGACTGAAGGCAGCAGGAAAGCCCGCAGCCCCCAGGTCTGTGGGGCTACGCAAGTGGTTCCCAAAGAGCTTTAGAACAAGGCATAGTTTTCCCTGCTGGCTCTCTGGGCGGGGGACCCATCTCCAGCCGTATGGCCATTTTTGAGCCTGGAGCAGTGCCAAGTGGGAAAGGGTGGTTTTGAGGGTGAAGGCAGCAGGAAAGCCCGCAGCCCCCAGGTCTGTGGGGCTACGCAAGCAGTTCCCAAAGAGCTTTAGAACAAGGCATAATTTTCCCTGCTGGCTCTTTGGGCGGGGGACCCATCTCCAGCCATATGGCCATTTTTGTGCCTGGCGCAGCGCCAAGTGGGAAAGGGTGGTTTTGAGGCTGAAGGCAGCAGCAAAGCCTGCAGCCCCCAGGTCTGTGGGGCTACGCAAGCGGTTCCCAAAGAGCTTTAGAACAAGGCATAATTTTCCCTGCTGGCTCTTTGGGCGGGGGACCCATCTCCAGCCGTATGGCCATTTTTGTGCCTGGCCGGGGGCCAAGTGGGAAAGGGTGGTTTTGAGGCTGAAGGCAGCAGGAAAGCCCGCAGCCCCCACGTGTGTGGGGCTACGCAAGCGGTTCCCAAAGAGCTTTAGAACAAGGCATAGTTTTCCCTGCTGGCTCTTTGGGCATGGGACCCATCTCCAGCCATAGGCCATTTTTGTGCTTGATAGGGCGCCAAGTGGGAAAGGGTGGTGTCGAGGCTGAAGGCAGCAGGAAAGCCCGCAGCCCCCACGTCTGTGCGGCTACGCAAGCGGTTCCCAAAGAGCTTTAGAACAAGGCATAATTTTCCCTGCTGGCTTTTTGGGCGGGGGACCCATCTCCAGCCGTACGGCCATTTTTGTGCCTGGCGCGGCGCCAAGAGGGAAAGGGTGGTGTCGAGGCTAAAGGCAGCAGGAAAGCCCGCAGCCCCCAGGTCTGTGGAGCTACGCAAGCAGTTCCCAAAGAGCTTTAGAACAAGGCATAGTTTTCCCTGCTGGCTCTTTGGGCGGGGGACCCATCTCCAGCCGTATGGCCATTTTTGTGCATGGCGCAGCGCCAAGTGGGAAAGGGTGGCTTTGAGGCTGAAGGCAGCAGGAAAGCCCGCAGCCCCCACGTCTGTGGGGCTACGCAAGCGGTTCCCAAAGAGCTTTAGAACAAGGCATAGTTTTCCCTGCTGGCTCTTTGGGCATGGGACCCATCTCCACCCATAGGCCATTTTTGTGCCTTATAGGGCGCCAAGTGAGAAAGGGTGGCTTTGAGGCTAAAGACAGCAGGAAAGCCTGCAGCCCCCAGGTCTGTGGGGCTACGCAAGCGGTTCCCAAAGAGCTTTAGAACAAGGCATAGTTTTCCCTGCTGGCTCTTTGGGTGGGGGACCCATCTCCAGCCGTATGGCTATTTTTGTGCCTGACGCGGTGCGTAGTGGCATAGGGTGGTTTTGAGGCTGAAGGCAGCAGGAAAGCCCGCAGCCCCCACGTCTGTGGGGCCAAGCAAGCGGTTCCCAAAGAGCTTTAGAACAAGGCATAGTTTTCCCTGCTGGCTCTTTGGGCGGGGGACCCATCTCCAGCCGTATGGCCATTTTTGTGCCTGGCGCGGCGCCAAGTGGGAAAGGGTGGTTTTGACGCTGAAGGCAGCAGGAAAGCCCGCAGCCCCCAGGTCTGTGGGGCTACGCAAGCGGTTCACCAAAGAGCTTTAGAACAAGGCATAGTTTTCCCTGCTGGCTCTTTGGGCAGGGGACCCATCTCCAGCCGTATGGCCATTTTTGTCCCTGGCCCGGCGCCAAGTGGGAAAGGGTGGTGTTGAGGCTGAAGGCAGCAGCAAAGACTGCAGCCCCCAGGTCTGTGGGGCTACGCAAGCGGTTCCCAAAGAGCTTTAGAACAAGGCATAGTTTTCCCTGCTGGCTCTTTGGGCGGGGGACCCATCTCCAGCCGTATGGCCATTTTTGTGCCTGGCCCGGCGCCAAGTGGGAAAGGGTGGCTTTGAGGCTGAAGGCAGCAGGAAAGCCCGCAGCCCCCAGGTCTGTGGGGCTACGCAAGTGGTTCCCAAAGAGCTTTAGAACAAGGCATAGTTTTACCTGCTGGCTCTTTGGGCGGGGGACCCATCTCCAGCCGTATGGCCATTTTTGAGCCTGGAGCAGTGCCAAGTGGGAAAGGGTGGTTTTGAGGGTGAAGGCAGCAGGAAAGCCCGCAGCCCCCAGGTCGGTGGGGCTACGCAAGCGGTTCCCAAAGAGCTTTAGAACAAGGCATAGTTTTCCCTGCTGGCTCTTTGGGTGGGGGACCCATCTCCAGCCGTATGGCCATTTTTGTGCCTGGCGCGGCGCCAAGTTTGAAAGGGTGGTGTCGAGGCTGAAGGCAGCAGGAAAGCCCGCAGCCCCCAGGTCTGTGGGGCCAAGCAAGCGGTTCCCAAAGAGCTTTAGAACAAGGCATAGTTTTCCCTGCTGGCTCTTTGGGCATGGGACCCATCTCCAGCCATAGGCCATTTTTGTGCTTGATAGGGCGCCAAGTGGGAAAGGGTGGTGTCAAGGCTGAAGGCAGCAGGAAAGCCCGCAGCCCCCAGGTGTGTGGGGCTACGCAAGCGGTTCCCAAAGAGCTTTAGAACAAGGCATAGTTTTCCCTGCTGGCTCTTTGGGCATGGGACCCATCTCCAGCCATAGGCCATTTTTGTGCTTGATAGGGCGCCAAGTGGGAAAGGGTGGTGTCGAGGCTGAAGGCAGCAGGAAAGCCCGCAGCCCCCAGGTCTGTGCGGCTACGCAAGCGGTTCCCAAAGAGCTTTAGAACAAGGCATAGTTTTCCCTGCTGGCTCTTTGGGTGGGGGACCCATCTCCAGCCGTATGGCTATTTTTGTGCCTGACGCGGTGCGTAGTGGCATAGGGTGGTTTTGAGGCTGAAGGCAGCAGCAAAGCCCGCAGCCCCCACGTCTGTGGGGCCAAGCAAGCGGTTCCCAAAGAGCTTTAGAACAAGGCATAGTTTTCCCTGCTGGCTCTTTGGGCGGGGGACCCATCTCCAGCCGTATGGCCATTTTTGTGCCTGGCGCGGTGCGTAGTGGGAAAGGGTGGTTTTGACGCTGAAGGCAGCAGGAAAGCCCGCAGCCCCCAGGTCTGTGGGGCTACGCAAGCGGTTCCCAAAGAGCTTTAGAACAAGGCATAGTTTTCCCTGCTGGCTCTTTGGGCGGGGGACCCATCTCCAGCCTTATGGCCATTTTTGTGCATGGCGCAGCGCCAAGTGGGAAATGGTGGTATCGAGGCTGAAGGCAGCAGGAAAGCCCGCAGCCCCCACGTCTGTGGGGCTACGCAAGCGGTTCCCAAAGAGCTTTAGAACAAGGCATAGTTTTCCCTGCTGGCTCTTTGGGCATGGGACCCATCTCCACCCATAGGCCATTTTTGTGCCTGATAGGGCGCCAAGTGGGAAAGGGTGGCTTTGAGGCTGAAGACAGCAGGAAAGCCTGCAGCCCCCAGGTCTGTGGGGCTACGCAAGCGGTTCCCAAAGAGCTTTAGAACAAGGCATAGTTTTCCCTGCTGGCTCTTTGGGTGGGGGACCCATCTCCAGCCGTATGGCTATTTTTGTGCCTGACGCGGTGCGTAGAGGCATAGGGTGGTTTTGAGGCTGAAGGCAGCAGGAAAGCCCGCAGCCCCCAGGTCTGTGGGGCTACGCAAGCGGTTCCCAAAGAGCTTTAGAACAGGGCATAGTTTTCCCTGCTGGCTCTTTTGGCAGGGGACCCATCTCCAGCCGTATGGCCATTTTTGTGCCTGGCCCGGCGCCAAGTGGGAAAGGGTGGCTTTGAGACTGAAGGCAGCAGGAAAGCCCGCAGCCCCCAGGTCTGTGGGGCTACGCAAGTGGTTCCCAAAGAGCTTTAGAACAAGGCATAGTTTTCCCTGCTGGCTCTCTGGGCGGGGGACCCATCTCCAGCCGTATGGCCATTTTTGAGCCTGGAGCAGTGCCAAGTGGGAAAGGGTGGTTTTGAGGGTGAAGGCAGCAGGAAAGCCCGCAGCCCCCAGGTCTGTGGGGCTACGCAAGCAGTTCCCAAAGAGCTTTAGAACAAGGCATAATTTTCCCTGCTGGCTCTTTGGGCGGGGGACCCATCTCCAGCCATATGGCCATTTTTGTGCCTGGCGCAGCGCCAAGTGGGAAAGGGTGGTTTTGAGGCTGAAGGCAGCAGCAAAGCCTGCAGCCCCCAGGTCTGTGGGGCTACGCAAGCGGTTCCCAAAGAGCTTTAGAACAAGGCATAATTTTCCCTGCTGGCTCTTTGGGCGGGGGACCCATCTCCAGCCGTATGGCCATTTTTGTGCCTGGCCGGGGGCCAAGTGGGAAAGGGTGGTTTTGAGGCTGAAGGCAGCAGGAAAGCCCGCAGCCCCCACGTGTGTGGGGCTACGCAAGCGGTTCCCAAAGAGCTTTAGAACAAGGCATAGTTTTCCCTGCTGGCTCTTTGGGCATGGGACCCATCTCCAGCCATAGGCCATTTTTGTGCTTGATAGGGCGCCAAGTGGGAAAGGGTGGTGTCGAGGCTGAAGGCAGCAGGAAAGCCCGCAGCCCCCACGTCTGTGCGGCTACGCAAGCGGTTCCCAAAGAGCTTTAGAACAAGGCATAATTTTCCCTGCTGGCTTTTTGGGCGGGGGACCCATCTCCAGCCGTACGGCCATTTTTGTGCCTGGCGCGGCGCCAAGAGGGAAAGGGTGGTGTCGAGGCTAAAGGCAGCAGGAAAGCCCGCAGCCCCCAGGTCTGTGGAGCTACGCAAGCAGTTCCCAAAGAGCTTTAGAACAAGGCATAGTTTTCCCTGCTGGCTCTTTGGGCGGGGGACCCATCTCCAGCCGTATGGCCATTTTTGTGCATGGCGCAGCGCCAAGTGGGAAAGGGTGGCTTTGAGGCTGAAGGCAGCAGGAAAGCCCGCAGCCCCCACGTCTGTGGGGCTACGCAAGCGGTTCCCAAAGAGCTTTAGAACAAGGCATAGTTTTCCCTGCTGGCTCTTTGGGCATGGGACCCATCTCCACCCATAGGCCATTTTTGTGCCTTATAGGGCGCCAAGTGAGAAAGGGTGGCTTTGAGGCTAAAGACAGCAGGAAAGCCTGCAGCCCCCAGGTCTGTGGGGCTACGCAAGCGGTTCCCAAAGAGCTTTAGAACAAGGCATAGTTTTCCCTGCTGGCTCTTTGGGTGGGGGACCCATCTCCAGCCGTATGGCTATTTTTGTGCCTGACGCGGTGCGTAGTGGCATAGGGTGGTTTTGAGGCTGAAGGCAGCAGGAAAGCCCGCAGCCCCCACGTCTGTGGGGCCAAGCAAGCGGTTCCCAAAGAGCTTTAGAACAAGGCATAGTTTTCCCTGCTGGCTCTTTGGGCGGGGGACCCATCTCCAGCCGTATGGCCATTTTTGTGCCTGGCGCGGCGCCAAGTGGGAAAGGGTGGTTTTGACGCTGAAGGCAGCAGGAAAGCCCGCAGCCCCCAGGTCTGTGGGGCTACGCAAGCGGTTCACCAAAGAGCTTTAGAACAAGGCATAGTTTTCCCTGCTGGCTCTTTGGGCAGGGGACCCATCTCCAGCCGTATGGCCATTTTTGTCCCTGGCCCGGCGCCAAGTGGGAAAGGGTGGTGTTGAGGCTGAAGGCAGCAGCAAAGACTGCAGCCCCCAGGTCTGTGGGGCTACGCAAGCGGTTCCCAAAGAGCTTTAGAACAAGGCATAGTTTTCCCTGCTGGCTCTTTGGGCGGGGGACCCATCTCCAGCCGTATGGCCATTTTTGTGCCTGGCCCGGCGCCAAGTGGGAAAGGGTGGCTTTGAGGCTGAAGGCAGCAGGAAAGCCCGCAGCCCCCAGGTCTGTGGGGCTACGCAAGTGGTTCCCAAAGAGCTTTAGAACAAGGCATAGTTTTACCTGCTGGCTCTTTGGGCGGGGGACCCATCTCCAGCCGTATGGCCATTTTTGAGCCTGGAGCAGTGCCAAGTGGGAAAGGGTGGTTTTGAGGGTGAAGGCAGCAGGAAAGCCCGCAGCCCCCAGGTCGGTGGGGCTACGCAAGCGGTTCCCAAAGAGCTTTAGAACAAGGCATAGTTTTCCCTGCTGGCTCTTTGGGTGGGGGACCCATCTCCAGCCGTATGGCCATTTTTGTGCCTGGCGCGGCGCCAAGTTTGAAAGGGTGGTGTCGAGGCTGAAGGCAGCAGGAAAGCCCGCAGCCCCCAGGTCTGTGGGGCCAAGCAAGCGGTTCCCAAAGAGCTTTAGAACAAGGCATAGTTTTCCCTGCTGGCTCTTTGGGCATGGGACCCATCTCCAGCCATAGGCCATTTTTGTGCTTGATAGGGCGCCAAGTGGGAAAGGGTGGTGTCAAGGCTGAAGGCAGCAGGAAAGCCCGCAGCCCCCAGGTGTGTGGGGCTACGCAAGCGGTTCCCAAAGAGCTTTAGAACAAGGCATAGTTTTCCCTGCTGGCTCTTTGGGCATGGGACCCATCTCCAGCCATAGGCCATTTTTGTGCTTGATAGGGCGCCAAGTGGGAAAGGGTGGTGTCGAGGCTGAAGGCAGCAGGAAAGCCCGCAGCCCCCAGGTCTGTGCGGCTACGCAAGCGGTTCCCAAAGAGCTTTAGAACAAGGCATAATTTTCCCTGCTGGCTTTTTGGGCGGGGGACCCATCTCCAGCCGTACGGCCATTTTTGTGCCTGGCGCGGCGCCAAGAGGGAAAGGGTGGTGTCGAGGCTAAAGGCAGCAGGAAAGCCCGCAGCCCCCAGGTCTGTGGAGCTACGCAAGCAGTTCCCAAAGAGCTTTAGAACAAGGCATAGTTTTCCCTGCTGGCTCTTTGGGCGGGGGACCCATCTCCAGCCGTATGGCCATTTTTGTGCATGGCGCAGCGCCAAGTGGGAAAGGGTGGCTTTGAGGCTGAAGGCAGCAGGAAAGCCCGCAGCCCCCACGTCTGTGGGGCTACGCAAGCGGTTCCCAAAGAGCTTTAGAACAAGGCATAGTTTTCCCTGCTGGCTCTTTGGGCATGGGACCCATCTCCACCCATAGGCCATTTTTGTGCCTTATAGGGCGCCAAGTGAGAAAGGGTGGCTTTGAGGCTAAAGACAGCAGGAAAGCCTGCAGCCCCCAGGTCTGTGGGGCTACGCAAGCGGTTCCCAAAGAGCTTTAGAACAAGGCATAGTTTTCCCTGCTGGCTCTTTGGGTGGGGGACCCATCTCCAGCCGTATGGCTATTTTTGTGCCTGACGCGGTGCGTAGTGGCATAGGGTGGTTTTGAGGCTGAAGGCAGCAGGAAAGCCCGCAGCCCCCACGTCTGTGGGGCCAAGCAAGCGGTTCCCAAAGAGCTTTAGAACAAGGCATAGTTTTCCCTGCTGGCTCTTTGGGCGGGGGACCCATCTCCAGCCGTATGGCCATTTTTGTGCCTGGCGCGGCGCCAAGTGGGAAAGGGTGGTTTTGACGCTGAAGGCAGCAGGAAAGCCCGCAGCCCCCAGGTCTGTGGGGCTACGCAAGCGGTTCACCAAAGAGCTTTAGAACAAGGCATAGTTTTCCCTGCTGGCTCTTTGGGCAGGGGACCCATCTCCAGCCGTATGGCCATTTTTGTCCCTGGCCCGGCGCCAAGTGGGAAAGGGTGGTGTTGAGGCTGAAGGCAGCAGCAAAGACTGCAGCCCCCAGGTCTGTGGGGCTACGCAAGCGGTTCCCAAAGAGCTTTAGAACAAGGCATAGTTTTCCCTGCCGGCTCTTTGGGCGGGGGACCCATCTCCAGCCGTATGGCCATTTTTGTGCCTGGCCCGGCGCCAAGTGGGAAAGGGTGGCTTTGAGGCTGAAGGCAGCAGGAAAGCCCGCAGCCCCCAGGTCTGTGGGGCTACGCAAGTGGTTCCCAAAGAGCTTTAGAACAAGGCATAGTTTTACCTGCTGGCTCTTTGGGCGGGGGACCCATCTCCAGCCGTATGGCCATTTTTGAGCCTGGAGCAGTGCCAAGTGGGAAAGGGTGGTTTTGAGGGTGAAGGCAGCAGGAAAGCCCGCAGCCCCCAGGTCGGTGGGGCTACGCAAGCGGTTCCCAAAGAGCTTTAGAACAAGGCATAGTTTTCCCTGCTGGCTCTTTGGGTGGGGGACCCATCTCCAGCCGTATGGCCATTTTTGTGCCTGGCGCGGCGCCAAGTTTGAAAGGGTGGTGTCGAGGCTGAAGGCAGCAGGAAAGCCCGCAGCCCCCAGGTCTGTGGGGCCAAGCAAGCGGTTCCCAAAGAGCTTTAGAACAAGGCATAGTTTTCCCTGCTGGCTCTTTGGGCATGGGACCCATCTCCAGCCATAGGCCATTTTTGTGCTTGATAGGGCGCCAAGTGGGAAAGGGTGGTGTCAAGGCTGAAGGCAGCAGGAAAGCCCGCAGCCCCCAGGTGTGTGGGGCTACGCAAGCGGTTCCCAAAGAGCTTTAGAACAAGGCATAGTTTTCCCTGCTGGCTCTTTGGGCATGGGACCCATCTCCAGCCATAGGCCATTTTTGTGCTTGATAGGGCGCCAAGTGGGAAAGGGTTGCTTTGAGGCTGAAGACAGCAGGAAAGCCCGCAGCCCCCAGGTCTGTGGGGCTACGCAAGCGGTTCCCAAAGAGCTTTAGAACAAGGCATAGTTTTCCCAGCTGGCTCTTAGGGCATGGGACCCATCTCCAGCCATAGGCCATTTTTGTGCCTGGCGCGAAGCCAAGTGGGAAAGGGTGCTGTCGAGGCTGAAGGCAGCAGGAAAGCCCACAGCCCCAAGGTCTGTGGGGCTACGCAAGCGGTTCCCAAAGAGCTTTAGAACAAGGCATAGTTTTCCCTGCTGGCTCTTTGGGCGGGGGACCCATCTCCAGTCGTATGGCTATTTTTATGCCTGGCGCGTTGCGTAGTGGGAAAGGGTGGTTTTGAGGCTGAAGGCAGCAGGAAAGCCTGCAGCCCCCAGGTCTGTGGGGCTACGCAAGCGGTTCCCAAAGAGCTTTAGAACAAGGCATAGTTTTCCCTGCTGGCTCTTTGGGCGGGGGACCCATCTCCAGCCGTACGGCCATTTTTGTGCCTGGCGCGGCGCCAAGAGGGAAAGGGTGGTGTCGAGGCTAAAGGCAGCAGGAAAGCCCGCAGCCCCCAGGTCTGTGGGGCTATGCAAGCGGTTCCCAAAGAGCTTTAGAACAAGGCATAGTTTTCCCTGCTGGCTCTTTGGGCGGGGGACCCATCTCCAGCCATATGGCCATTTTTGTGCATGGCGCAGCGCCAAGTGGGAAATGGTGGTATCGAGGCTGAAGGCAGCAGGAAAGCCCGCAGCCCCCACGTCTGTGGGGCTACGCAAGCGGTTCCCAAAGAGCTTTAGAACAAGGCATAGTTTTCCCTGCTGGCTCTTTGGGCATGGGACCCATCTCCACCCATAGGCCATTTTTGTGCCTGATAGGGCGCCAAGTGGGAAAGGGTGGCTTTGAGGCTGAAGACAGCAGGAAAGCCTGCAGCCCCCAGGTCTGTGGGGCCAAGCAAGCGGTTCCCAAAGAGCTTTAGAACAAGGCATAGTTTTCCCTGCTGGCTCTTTGGGCATGGGACCCATCTCCATCCGTATGGCTATTTTTGTGCCTGACGAGGTGCGTAGTGGCATAGGGTGGTTTTGAGGCTGAAGGCAGCAGGAAAGCCCGCAGCCCCCACGTCTGTGGGGCCAAGCAAGCGGTTCCCAAAGAGCTTTAGAACAAGGCATAGTTTTCCCTGCTGGCTCTTTGGGCGGGGGACCCATCTCCAGCCGTATGGCCATTTTTGTGCCTGGCGCGGCGCCAAGTGGGTAAGGGTGGTGTCGAGGCTGAAGGCAGCAGCAAAGCCTGCAGCCCCCAGGTCTGTGGGGCCAAGCAAGCGGTTCCCAAAGAGCTTTAGAACAAGGCATAGTTTTCCCTGCTGGCTCTTTGGGCGGGGGACCCATCTCCAGCCGTATGGCCATTTTTGTCCCTGGCCCGGCGCCAAGTGGGAAAGGGTGGCTTTGAGGCTGAAGGCAGCAGGAAAGCCCGCAGCCCCCAGGTCTGTGGGGCTACGCAAGCGGTTCCCAAAGAGCTTTAGAACAAGGCATAGTTTTCCCTGCTCGCTCTTTGGGCGGGGGACCCATCTCCAGCCATATGGCCATTTTTGTGCCTGGCGAAGCCCCAAGTGCGAAAGGGTGGCTTTGAGGCTGAAGGCAGCAGGAAAGCCCGCAGCCCCCAGGTCTGTGGGGCTACGCAAGCGGTTCCCAAAGAGCTTTAGAACAAGGCATAGTTTTCCCTGCTGGCTCTCTGGGCGGGGGACCCATCTCCAGCCGTATGGCCATTTTTGAGCCTGGAGCAGTGCCAAGTGGGAAAGGGTGGTTTTGAGGCTGAAGGCAGCAGGAAAGGCCGCAGCCCCCACGTGTGTGGGGCTACGCAAGCGGTTCCCAAAGAGCTTTAGAACAAGGCATAGTTTTCCCTGCTGGCTCCTTGGGCATGGGACCCATCTCCAGCCGTATGGCCATTTTTGTGCTTGACAGGGCGCCAAGTGGGAAAGGGTGGTGTCGAGGCTGAAGGCAGCAGGAAAGCCCGCAGCCCCCAGGTCTGTGCGGCTACGCAAGCGGTTCCCAAAGAGCTTTAGAACAAGGCATAATTTTCCCTGCTGGCTCTTTGGGTGGGGGACCCATCTCCAGCCGTATGGCCATTTTTGTGCCTGGCGCGAAGCCAAGTGGGAAAGGGTGCTGTCGAGGCTGAAGGCAGCAGGAAAGCCCACAGCCCCAAGGTCTGTGGGGCTACGCAAGCGGTTCCCAAAGAGCTTTAGAACAAGGCATAGTTTTCCCTGCTGGCTCTTTGGGCGGGGGACCCATCTCCAGTCGTATGGCTATTTTTATGCCTGGCGCGTTGCGTAGTGGGAAAGGGTGGTTTTGAGGCTGAAGGCAGCAGCAAAGACTGCAGCCCCCAGGTCTGTGGGGCTACGCAAGCGGTTCCCAAAGAGCTTTAGAACAAGGCATAGTTTTCCCTGCTGGCTCTTTGGGCATGGGACCCATCTCCAGCCGTATGGCCATTTTTGTGCCTGGCGCGGCGCCAAGTGGGAAAGGGTGGCGTCGAGGCTGAAGGCAGCAGGAAAGCCCGCAGCCCCCAGGTCTGTGGGGCTACGCAAGCGGTTCCCAAAGAGCTTTAGAACAAGGCATAGTTTTCCCTGCTGGCTCTTTGGGCATGGGACCCATCTCCAGCCATATGGCCATTTTTGTGCCTGGCGAAGCCCCAAGTGCGAAAGGGTGGCTTTGAGGCTGAAGGCAGCAGGAAAGCCCGCAGCCCCCAGGTCTGTGGGGCTACGCAAGCGGTTCCCAAAGAGCTTTAGAACAAGGCATAGTTTTCCCTGCTGGCTCTCTGGGCGGGGGACCCATCTCCAGCCGTATGGCCATTTTTGAGCCTGGAGCAGTGCCAAGTGGGAAAGGGTGGTTTTGAGGCTGAAGGCAGCAGGAAAGCCCGCAGCCCCCACGTGTGTGGGGCTACGCAAGCGGTTCCCAAAGAGCTTTAGAACAAGGCATAGTTTTCCCTGCTGGCTCTTTGGGCATGGGACCCATCTCCAGCCATAGGCCATTTTTGTGCTTGATAGGGCGCCAAGTGGGAAAGGGTGGTGTCGAGGCTGAAGGCAGCAGGAAAGCCCGCAGCCCCCAGGTCTGTGCGGCTACGCAAGCGGTTCCCAAAGAGCTTTAGAACAAGGCATAGTTTTCCCTGCTGGCTCTTTGGGTGGGGGACCCATCTCCAGCCGTATGGCTATTTTTGTGCCTGACGCGGTGCGTAGTGGCATAGGGTGGTTTTGAGGCTGAAGGCAGCAGGAAAGCCCGCAGCCCCCACGTCTGTGGGGCCAAGCAAGCGGTTCCCAAAGAGCTTTAGAACAAGGCATAGTTTTCCCTGCTGGCTCTTTGGGCGGGGGACCCATCTCCAGCCGTATGGCCATTTTTGTGCCTGGCGCGGTGCGTAGTGGGAAAGGGTGGTTTTGACGCTGAAGGCAGCACCAAAGACTGCAGCCCCCAGGTCTGTGGGGCTACGCAAGCGGTTCCCAAAGAGCTTTAGAACAAGGCATAGTTTTCCCTGCTGGCTCTCTGGGCGGGGGACCCATCTCCAGCCGTATGGCCATTTTTGAGCCTGGAGCAGTGCCAAGTGGGAAAGGGTGGTTTTGAGGGTGAAGGCAGCAGGAAAGCCCGCAGCCCCCAGGTCTGTGCGGCTACGCAAGCGGTTCCCAAAGAGCTTTAGAATAAGGCATAGTTTTCCCTGCTGACTCTTTGGGCGGGGGACCCATCTCCAGCCGTATGGCCATTTTTGTGCCTGGCGCGGCGCCAAGTGGGAAAGGGTGGTGTCGAGGCTGAAGTCAGCAGGAAAGCCCGCAGCCCCCAGGTCTGTGGGGCTACGCAAGCGGTTCCCAAAGAGCTTTAGAACAAGGCATAGTTTTCCCTGCTGGCTCTCTGGGCGGGGGACCCATCTCCAGCCGTATGGCCATTTTTGAGCCTGGAGCAGTGCCAAGTGGGAAAGGGTGGTTTTGAGGCTGAAGGCAGCAGGAAAGGCCGCAGCCCCCACGTGTGTGGGGCTACGCAAGCGGTTCCCAAAGAGCTTTAGAACAAGGCATAGTTTTCCCTGCTGGCTCTTTGGGCATGGGACCCATCTCCAGCCGTATGGCCATTTTTGTGCTTGACAGGGCGCCAAGTGGGAAAGGGTGGTGTCGAGGCTGAAGGCAGCAGGAAAGCCCGCAGCCCCCAGGTCTGTGCGGCTACGCAAGCGGTTCCCAAAGAGCTTTAGAACAAGGCATAATTTTCCCTGCTGGCTCTTTGGGTGGGGGACCCATCTCCAGCCGTATGGCCATTTTTGTGCCTGGCGCGAAGCCAAGTGGGAAAGGGTGCTGTCGAGGCTGAAGGCAGCAGGAAAGCCCACAGCCCCAAGGTCTGTGGGGCTACGCAAGCGGTTCCCAAAGAGCTTTAGAACAAGGCATAGTTTTCCCTGCTGGCTCTTTGGGCGGGGGACCCATCTCCAGTCGTATGGCTATTTTTATGCCTGGCGCGTTGCGTAGTGGGAAAGGGTGGTTTTGAGGCTGAAGGCAGCAGCAAAGACTGCAGCCCCCAGGTCTGTGGGGCTACGCAAGCGGTTCCCAAAGAGCTTTAGAACAAGGCATAGTTTTCCCTGCTGGCTCTTTGGGCGGGGGACCCATCTCCAGCCGTATGGCCATTTTTGTGCCTGGCGCGGCGCCAAGTGGGAAAGGGTGGCGTCGAGGCTGAAGGCAGCAGGAAAGCCCGCAGCCCCCAGGTCTGTGGGGCTACGCAAGCGGTTCCCAAAGAGCTTTAGAACAAGGCATAGTTTTCCCTGCTGGCTCTTTGGGCATGGGACCCATCTCCAGCCATATGGCCATTTTTGTGCCTGGCGAAGCCCCAAGTGCGAAAGGGTGGCTTTGAGGCTGAAGGCAGCAGGAAAGCCCGCAGCCCCCAGGTCTGTGGGGCTACGCAAGCGGTTCCCAAAGAGCTTTAGAACAAGGCATAGTTTTCCCTGCTGGCTCTCTGGGCGGGGGACCCATCTCCAGCCGTATGGCCATTTTTGAGCCTGGAGCAGTGCCAAGTGGGAAAGGGTGGTTTTGAGGCTGAAGGCAGCAGGAAAGCCCGCAGCCCCCACGTGTGTGTGGCTACGCAAGCGGTTCCCAAAGAGCTTTAGAACAAGGCATAGTTTTCCCTGCTGGCTCTTTGGGCATGGGACCCATCTCCAGCCATAGGCCATTTTTGTGCTTGATAGGGCGCCAAGTGGGAAAGGGTGGTGTCGAGGCTGAAGGCAGCAGGAAAGCCCGCAGCCCCCAGGTCTGTGCGGCTACGCAAGCGGTTCCCAAAGAGCTTTAGAACAAGGCATAGTTTTCCCTGCTGGCTCTTTGGGTGGGGGACCCATCTCCAGCCGTATGGCTATTTTTGTGCCTGACGCGGTGCGTAGTGGCATAGGGTGGTTTTGAGGCTGAAGGCAGCAGGAAAGCCCGCAGCCCCCACGTCTGTGGGGCCAAGCAAGCGGTTCCCAAAGAGCTTTAGAACAAGGCATAGTTTTCCCTGCTGGCTCTTTGGGCGGGGGACCCATCTCCAGCCGTATGGCCATTTTTGTGCCTGGCGCGGTGCGTAGTGGGAAAGGGTGGTTTTGACGCTGAAGGCAGCACCAAAGACTGCAGCCCCCAGGTCTGTGGGGCTACGCAAGCGGTTCCCAAAGAGCTTTAGAACAAGGCATAGTTTTCCCTGCTGGCTCTCTGGGCGGGGGACCCATCTCCAGCCGTATGGCCATTTTTGAGCCTGGAGCAGTGCCAAGTGGGAAAGGGTGGTTTTGAGGGTGAAGGCAGCAGGAAAGCCCGCAGCCCCCAGGTCTGTGCGGCTACGCAAGCGGTTCCCAAAGAGCTTTAGAATAAGGCATAGTTTTCCCTGCTGGCTCTTTGGGCGGGGGACCCATCTCCAGCCGTATGGCCATTTTTGTGCCTGGCGCGGCGCCAAGTGGGAAAGGGTGGTGTCGAGGCTGAAGTCAGCAGGAAAGCCCGCAGCCCCCAGGTCTGTGGGGCCAAGCAAGCGGTTCCCAAAGAGCTTTAGAACAAGGCATAGTTTTCCCTGCTGGGTCTTTGGGCATGGGACCCATCTCCAGCCATAGGCCATTTTTGTGCTTGATAGGGCGCCAAGTGGGAAAGGGTGGCTTTGAGGCTGAAGGCAGCAGCAAAGCCTGCAGCCCCCAGGTCTGTGGGGCCAAGCAAGCGGTTCCCAAAGAGCTTTAGAACAAGGCATAGTTTTCCCTGCTGGCTCTTTGGGCGCGGGACCCATCTCCAGCCACAGCCCATTTTTGTGCCTGGCCCGGCGCCCAGTGGGAAAGGGTGGCTTTGAGGCTTGAATGCAGCAGGAAAGCCCGCAGCCCCCAGGTCTGTAGGGCTACGCAAGCGGTTCCCAAAGAGCTTTAAAACAAGGCATAATTTTCCCTGCTGGCTCTTTGGGCGGGGGACCCATCTCCAGCCGTATGGCCATTTTTGTGCCTGGCCGGGGGCCAAGTGGGAAAGGGTGGTTTTGAGGCTGAAGGCAGCAGGAAAGCCCGCAGCCCCCACGTGTGTGGGGCTACGCAAGCGGTTCCCAAAGAGCTTTAGAACAAGGCATAGTTTTCCCTGCTGGCTCTTTGGGCATGGGACCCATCTCCAGCCATAGGCCATTTTTGTTCTTGATAGGGCGCCAAGTGGGAAAGGGTGGTGTCGAGGCTGAAGGCAGCAGGAAAGCCCGCAGCCCCCAGGTCTGTGGGGCTACGCAAGCGGTTCCCAAAGAGCTTTAGAACAAGGCATAGTTTTCCCTGCTGGCTCTCTGGGCGGGGGACCCATCTCCAGCCGTATGGCCATTTTTGAGCCTGGCGCGGCACCAGGTCGGAAAGGGTGGCTTTGAGGCTGAAGGCAGGAGCAAAGCCTGCAGCCCCCAGGTTTGTGGTGCTACGCAAGCGGTTCCCAAAGAGCTTTAGAACAAGGCTTAGTTTTCCCAGCTGGCTCTTAGGGCATGGGACCCATCTCCAGCCATAGGCCATTTTTGTGCCTGGCGCGAAGCCAAGTGGGAAAGGGTGCTGTCGAGGCTGAAGGCAGCAGGAAAGCCTGCAGCCCCCAGGTGTGTGGGTCTACGCAAGCGGTTCCCAAAGAGCTTTAGAACAAGGCATAATTTTCCCTGCTGGCTCTTTGGGCGGGGGACCCATCTCCAGCCGTATGGCTATTTTTGTGCCTGGCGCGGTGCGTAGTGGCATAGGATGGTTTTGAGGCTGAAGGCAGCAGGAAAGCCTGCAGCCCCCAGGTCTGTGCGGATACACAAGCGGATCACAAAGAGCTTTAGAACAAGGCATAGTTTTCCCTGCTGGCTCTTTGGGCGGGGGACCCATCTCCAGCCGTATGGCCATTTTTGCGCCTGGCCCGGCGCCAAGTGGGAAAGGGTGGCTTTGAGGCTGAAGGCAGCAGCAAAGCCCGCAGCCCCCAGGTCTGTGCGGCTACGCAAGCGGTTCCCAAAGAGCTTTAGAACAAGGCATAGTTTTCCCTGCTGGCTCTTTGGGCGGGGGACCCATCTCCAGCCGTACGGCCATTTTTGTGCATGGCGCAGCGCCAAGTGGGAAAGGGTGGCTTTGACGCTGAAGGCAGCACAAACCCTGCAGCCCCAGGTCTGTGGGGCTACGCAAGCGGTTCCCAAAGAGCTTTAGAACAAGGCATAGTTTTCCCTGCTGGCTCTTTGGGCGGGGGACCCATCTCCAGCCGTATGGCCATTTTTGTGCCTGGCCCGGCGCCAAGAGGGAAAGGGTGGCTTTGAGGCTGAAGGCAGCAGGAAAGCCCGCAGCCCCCAGGTCTGTGGGGCTACGCAAGCGGTTCCCAAAGAGCTTTAGAACAAGGCATAGTTTTCCCTGCTGGCTCTCTGGGCGGGGGACCCATCTCCAGCCGTATGGCCATTTTTGAGCCTGGAGCAGTGCCAAGTGGGAAAGGGTGGTTTTGAGGGTGAAGGCAGCAGGAAAGCCCGCAGCCCCCAGGTCTGTGGGGCTACGCAAGCGGTTCCCAAAGAGCTTTAGAACAAGGCATAGTTTTCCCTGCTGGCTCTTTGGGCGGGGGACCCATCTCCAGCCGTATGGCCATTTTTGTGCCTGGCGCGGCGCCAAGTGGGAAAGGGTGGTGTCGAGGCTGAAGGCAGCAGGAAAGCCCGCAGCCCCCAGGTCTGTGGGGCTACGCAAGCGGTTCCCAAAGAGCTTTAGAACAAGGCATAGTTTTCCCTGCTGGCTCTTTGGGCATGGGACCCATCTCCAGCCATAGGCCATTTTTGTGCTTGATAGGGCGCCAAGTGGGAAAGGGTGGCTTTGAGGCTGAAGGCAGCAGCAAAGCCTGCAGCCCCCAGGTCTGTGGGGCCAAGCAAGCGGTTCCCAAAGAGCTTTAGAACAAGGCATAGTTTTCCCTGCTGGCTCTTTGGGCGGGGGACCCATCTCCAGCCACAGGCCATTTTTGTGCCTGGCCCGGCGCCCAGTGGGAAAGGGTGGCTTTGAGGCTTGAATGCAGCAGGAAAGCCCGCAGCCCCCAGGTCTGTAGGGCTACGCAAGCGATTCCCAAAGAGCTTTAAAACAAGGCATAATTTTCCCTGCTGGCTCTTTGGGCGGGGGACCCATCTCCAGCCGTATGGCCATTTTTGTGCCTGGCCGGGGGTCAAGTGGGAAAGGGTGGTTTTGAGGCTGAAGGCAGCAGGAAAGCCCGCAGCCCCCACGTGTGTGGGGCTACGCAAGCGGTTCCCAAAGAGCTTTAGAACAAGGCATAGTTTTCCCTGCTGGCTCTTTGGGCATGGGACCCATCTCCAGCCATAGGCCATTTTTGTGCTTGATAGGGCGCCAAGTGGGAAAGGGTGGTGTCGAGGCTGAAGGCAGCAGGAAAGCCCGCAGCCCCCAGGTCTGTGGGGCTACGCAAGCGGTTCCCAAAGAGCTTTAGAATAAGGCATAGTTTTCCCTGCTGGCTCTTTGGGCGGGGGACCCATCTCCAGCCGTATGGCTATTTTTGTGCCTGGCGCGGTGCGTAGTGGCATAGGATGGTTTTGAGGCTGAAGGCAGCAGGAAAGCCTGCAGCCCCCAGGTCTGTGCGGCTACACAAGCGGATCACAAAGAGCTTTAGAACAAGGCATAGTTTTCCCTGCTGGCTCTCTGGGCGGGGGACCCATCTCCAGCCGTATGGCCATTTTTGCGCCTGGCCCGGCGCCAAGTGGGAAAGGGTGGCTTTGAGGCTGAAGGCAGCAGCAAAGCCCGCAGCCCCCAGGTCTGTGCGGCTACGCAAGCGGTTCCCAAAGAGCTTTAGAACAAGGCATAGTTTTCCCTGCTGGCTCTTTGGGCGGGGGACCCATCTCCAGCCGTATGGCCATTTTTGTGCATGGCGCAGCGCCAAGTGGGAAAGGGTGGCTTTGAGGCTGAAGGCAGCAGAAAAGCCTGCAGCCCCCAGGTCTGTGGGGCCAAGCAAGCGGTTCCCAAAGAGCTTTAGAACAAGGCATAGTTTTCCCTGCTGGCTCTTTGGGCATGGGACCCATCTCCAGCCATAGGCCATTTTTGTGCCTGGTGCGGCGCCAAGTGGGAAAGGGTGGCTTTGAGGCTGAAGGCAGCAGGAAAGCCCGCAGCCCCCAGGTCTGTGGGGCTACGCAAGCGGTTCCCAAAGAGCTTTAGAACAAGGCATAGTTTTCCCTGCTGGCTCTTTTGGCAGCGGCCCATCTCCAGCCATAGGCCATTTTTGTCCCTGGCCCGGCGTCAAGTGGGAAAGGGTGGTGTCGAGGCTGAAGGCAGCAGGAAAGCCCGCAGCCCCCAGGTCTGTGGGGCTACGCAAGCGGTTCCCAAAGAGCTTTAGAACAAGGCATAGTTTTCCCTGCTGGCTCTTTGGGCGGGGGACCCATCTCCATCCGTATGGCCATTTTTGTGCCTGGCGCGGCGCCAAATGGGAAAGGGTGTCTTTGACGCTGAAGGCATCAGCAAAGCCTGCAGCCCCCAGGTCTGTGGGGCCAAGCAAGCGGTTCCCAAAGAGCTTTAGAACAAGGCATAGTTTTCCCTGCTGGCTCTTTGGGCGGGGGACCCATCTCCAGCCGTATGGCCATTTTTGTGCCTGGCCCGGCGCCAAGAGGGAAAGGGTGGCTTTGAGGCTGAAGGCAGCAGGAAAGCCCGCAGCCCCCAGGTCTGTGGGGCTACGCAAGCGGTTCCCAAAGAGCTTTAGAACAAGGCATAGTTTTCCCTGCTGGCTCTCTGGGCGGGGGACCCATCTCCAGCCGTATGGCCATTTTTGAGCCTGGAGCAGTGCCAAGTGGGAAAGGGTGGTTTTGAGGGTGAAGGCAGCAGGAAAGCCCGCAGCCCCCAGGTCTGTGGGGCTACGCAAGCGGTTCCCAAAGAGCTTTAGAACAAGGCATAGTTTTCCCTGCTGGCTCTTTGGGCGGGGGACCCATCTCCAGCCGTATGGCCATTTTTGTGCCTGGCGCGGCGCCAAGTGGGAAAGGGTGGTGTCGAGGCTGAAGGCAGCAGGAAAGCCCGCAGCCCCCAGGTCTGTGGGGCTACGCAAGCGGTTCCCAAAGAGCTTTAGAACAAGGCATAGTTTTCCCTGCTGGCTCTTTGGGCATGGGACCCATCTCCAGCCATAGGCCATTTTTGTGCTTGATAGGGCGCCAAGTGGGAAAGGGTGGCTTTGAGGCTGAAGGCAGCAGCAAAGCCTGCAGCCCCCAGGTCTGTGGGGCCAAGCAAGCGGTTCCCAAAGAGCTTTAGAACAAGGCATAGTTTTCCCTGCTGGCTCTTTGGGCGGGGGACCCATCTCCAGCCACAGGCCATTTTTGTGCCTGGCCCGGCGCCCAGTGGGAAAGGGTGGCTTTGAGGCTTGAATGCAGCAGGAAAGCCCGCAGCCCCCAGGTCTGTAGGGCTACGCAAGCGATTCCCAAAGAGCTTTAAAACAAGGCATAATTTTCCCTGCTGGCTCTTTGGGCGGGGGACCCATCTCCAGCCGTATGGCCATTTTTGTGCCTGGCCGGGGGTCAAGTGGGAAAGGGTGGTTTTGAGGCTGAAGGCAGCAGGAAAGCCCGCAGCCCCCACGTGTGTGGGGCTACGCAAGCGGTTCCCAAAGAGCTTTAGAACAAGGCATAGTTTTCCCTGCTGGCTCTTTGGGCATGGGACCCATCTCCAGCCATAGGCCATTTTTGTGCTTGATAGGGCGCCAAGTGGGAAAGGGTGGTGTCGAGGCTGAAGGCAGCAGGAAAGCCCGCAGCCCCCAGGTCTGTGGGGCTACGCAAGCGGTTCCCAAAGAGCTTTAGAATAAGGCATAGTTTTCCCTGCTGGCTCTTTGGGCGGGGGACCCATCTCCAGCCGTATGGCTATTTTTGTGCCTGGCGCGGTGCGTAGTGGCATAGGATGGTTTTGAGGCTGAAGGCAGCAGGAAAGCCTGCAGCCCCCAGGTCTGTGCGGCTACACAAGCGGATCACAAAGAGCTTTAGAACAAGGCATAGTTTTCCCTGCTGGCTCTCTGGGCGGGGGACCCATCTCCAGCCGTATGGCCATTTTTGCGCCTGGCCCGGCGCCAAGTGGGAAAGGGTGGCTTTGAGGCTGAAGGCAGCAGCAAAGCCCGCAGCCCCCAGGTCTGTGCGGCTACGCAAGCGGTTCCCAAAGAGCTTTAGAACAAGGCATAGTTTTCCCTGCTGGCTCTTTGGGCGGGGGACCCATCTCCAGCCGTATGGCCATTTTTGTGCATGGCGCAGCGCCAAGTGGGAAAGGGTGGCTTTGAGGCTGAAGGCAGCAGAAAAGCCTGCAGCCCCCAGGTCTGTGGGGCCAAGCAAGCGGTTCCCAAAGAGCTTTAGAACAAGGCATAGTTTTCCCTGCTGGCTCTTTGGGCATGGGACCCATCTCCAGCCATAGGCCATTTTTGTGCCTGGTGCGGCGCCAAGTGGGAAAGGGTGGCTTTGAGGCTGAAGGCAGCAGGAAAGCCCGCAGCCCCCAGGTCTGTGGGGCTACGCAAGCGGTTCCCAAAGAGCTTTAGAACAAGGCATAGTTTTCCCTGCTGGCTCTTTTGGCAGGGGGCCCATCTCCAGCCATAGGCCATTTTTGTCCCTGGCCCGGCGTCAAGTGGGAAAGGGTGGTGTCGAGGCTGAAGGCAGCAGGAAAGCCCGCAGCCCCCAGGTCTGTGGGGCTACGCAAGCGGTTCCCAAAGAGCTTTAGAACAAGGCATAGTTTTCCCTGCTGGCTCTTTGGGCGGGGGACCCATCTCCAGCCGTATGGCCATTTTTGTGCCTGGCGCGGCGCCAAATGGGAAAGGGTGTCTTTGACGCTGAAGGCATCAGCAAAGCCCGCAGCCCCCAGGTCTGTGGGGCCAAGCAAGCGGTTCCCAAAGAGCTTTAGAACAAGGCATAGTTTTCCCTGCTGGCTCTTTGGGCGGGGGACCCATCTCCAGCCATAGGCCATTTTTGTGCCTGGCGCGGCGCCAAGTGGGAAAGGGTGGTGTCGAGGCTGAAGGCAGCAGGAAAGCCCGCAGCCCCCAGGTCTGTGGGGCTACGCAAGCGGTTCCCAAAGAGCTTTAGAACAAGGCCTAGTTTTCCCTGCTGGCTCTTTGGGCGGGGGACCCATCTCCAGCCGTATGGCCATTTTTGAGCCTGGCGCGGCGCCAGGTGGGAAAGGGTGTCTTTGAGGCTGAAGGCAGGAGCAAAGCCTGCAGCCCCCAGGTCTGTGGGGCTACGCAAGCGGTTCCCAAAGAGCTTTAGAACAAGGCATAGTTTTCCCAGCTGGCTCTTAGGGCATGGGACCCATCTCCAGCCATAGGCCATTTTTGTGCCTGATGCAGCGCCTAGTGGGAAAGGGTGGTGTCGAGGCTGAAGGCAGCAGGAAAGCCTGCAGCCCCCAGGTCTGTGGGGCTACGCAAGCGGTTCCCAAAGAGCTTTAGAACAAGGCAGAGTTTTCCCTGCTGGCTCTTTGGGCGGGGGACCCATCTCCAGCCGTATGGCCATTTTTGTGCCTGGCCCGGCGCCAAGCGGGAAAGGGTGGCTTTGAGGCTGAAGGCAGCAGGAGAGCCCGCAGCCCCCAGGTCTGTGCGGCGACGCAAGCGGTTCCCAAAGAGCTTTAGAACAAGGCATAGTTTTCCCTGCTGGCTCTTTGGGCGGGGGACCCATCTGCAGACATATGGCCATTTTTGTGCCTGGCACGACGCCAAGTGCGAAAGGGTGGCTTTGAGGCTGAAGGCAGCAGGAAAGCCTGCAGCCCCCAGGTCTGTGGGGCCAAGCAAGCGGTTCCCAAAGAGCTTTAGAACAAGGCATAGTTTTCCCTGCTGGCTCTTTGGGCGGGAGACCCATCTCCAGCCATAGGCCATTTTTGTGCCTGGCACGACGCCAAGTGGGAAAGGGTGGTGTCGAGGCTGAAGGTAGCAGCAAAGCCTGCAGCCCCCAGGTCTGTGGGGCCAAGCAAGCGGTTCCCAAAGAGCTTTAGAACAAGGCATAGTTTTCCCTGCTGGCTCTTTGGGCGGGGGACCCATCTCCAGCCGTATGGCCATTTTTGTGCCTGGCGCGGCGCCAAGTGGGAAAGGGTGGCTTTGAGGCTGAAGGCAGCAGCAAAGCCCGCAGCCCCCAGGTCTGTGGGGCTACGCAAGCAGTTCCCAAAGAGCTTTAGAACAAGGCATAGTTTTCCCTGCTGGCTCTTTAGGCATGGGACCCATCTCCAGCCATAGGCCATTTTTGTGCCTGATAGGGCGCCAAGTGGGAAAGGTTTGCTTTGAGGCTGAAGACAGCAGGAAAGCCCGTAGCCCCCAGGTCTGTGGGGCTACGGAAGCGGTTCCCAAAGAGCTTTAGAACAAGGCATAGTTTTCCCTGCTGGCTCTTTGGGCAGGGGACCCATCTGCAGACATATGGCCATTTTTGTGCCTGGCACGACGCCAAGTGGGAAAGGGTGGCTTTGACGCTGAAGGCAGCAGGAAAGCCCTCAGCCCCCAGGTCTGTGGGGCTACGCAAGCGGTTCCCAAAGAGCTTTAGAACAAGGCATAGTTTTCCCTACTGGCTCTTTGGGCGGGAGACCCATCTCCAGCCATAGGCCATTTTTGTGCCTGGCGCGACACCAAGTGGGAAAGGGTGTTGTCGAGGCTGAAGGCAGCAGGAAAGCCCGCAGCCCCCAGGTCTGTGGGGCCAAGCAAGCGGTTCCCAAAGAGCTTTAGAACAAGGCATAGTTTTCCCTGCTGGCTCTTTGGGCGGGGGACCCATCTCCAGCCATAGGCCATTTTTGTGCCTGATGCGGCGCCAAGTGGGAAAGGGTCCTGTGGAGGCTGAAGGCAGCAGGAAAGCCCGCAGCCCCAAGGTCTGTGGGGCCAAGCAAGCGGTTCCCAAAGAGCTTTAGAACAAGGCATAGTTTTCCCTGCTGGCTCCTTGGGCGGGGGACCCATCTCCAGCCATAGGCCATTTTTGTGCCTGGCGCGACGCCAAGTGGGAAAGGGTGGCTTTGAGGCTGAAGACAGCAGGAAAGCCTGCAGCCCCCAGGTCTGTGGGGCTACGCAAGCGGTTCCCAAAGAGCTTTAGAACAAGGCATAGTTTTCCCTGCTGTCTCTCTGGGCGGGGGACCCATCTCCAGCCGTATGGCCATTTTTGTGCCTGGCGCGGCGCCAAGTGGGAAAGGGTGGTGTCGAGTCTGAAGGCAGCAGGAAAGCCCGCAGCCTCCAGGTCTGTGGGACTACGCAAGCGGTTCCCAAAGAGCTTTAGAACAAGGCCTAGTTTTCCCTGCTGGCTCTTTGGGCGGGGGACCCATCTGCAGCCGTATGGCCATTTTTGAGCCTGGCGCGGCGCCAGGTGGGAAAGGGTGTCTTTGAGGCTGAAGGCAGGAGCAAAGCCTGCAGCCCCCAGGTCTGTGGGGCTACGCAAGCGGTTCCCAAAGAGCTTTAGAACAAGTCATAGTTTTCCCAGCTGGCTGTTAGGGCATGGGACCCATCTCCAGCCATAGGCCATTTTTGTGCCTGATAGGGCGCCAAGTGGGAAAGGGTGGCTTTGAGGCTGAAGACAGCAGGAAAGCCTGCAGCCCCCAGGTCTGTGGGGCTATGCAAGAGGTTCCCAAAGAGCTTTAGAACAAGGCATAGTTTTCCCTGCTGGCTCTTTGGGCGGGGGACCCATCTCCAGCCGTATGGCCATTTTTGTGCCTGGCGCGGCGCCAAGTGGGAAAGGGTGGTGTCGAGGCTGAAGGCAGCAGGAAAGCCCGCAGTCCCCAGGTCTGTGGGGCTACGCAAGCGGTTCCCAAAGAGCTTTAGAACAAGGCATAGTTTTCCCTGCTGGCTCTCTGGGCGGGGACCCATCTCCAGCCGTATGGCCATTTTTGAGCCTGGCGCGGCGCCAGGTGGGAAAGGGTGGCTTTGAGGCTGAAGGCAGGAGCAAAGCCTGCAGCCCCCAGGTCTGTGGGGCTACGCAAGCGGTTCCCAAAGAGCTTTAGAACAAGGCATAGTTTTCCCTGCTGGCTCTTAGGGCGGGGGACCCATCTCCAGCCGTATGGCCATTTTTGAGCCTGGCCCGGCGCCAAGCGAAAAAGGGTGGCTATGAGGCTGAAGGCAGCAGGAGAGCCCGCAGCCCCCAGGTCTGTGCGGCTACGCAAGCGGTTCCCAAAGAGCTTTAGAACAAGGCATAGTTTTCCCTGCTGGCTCTTTGGGCGGGGGACCCATCTCCAGCCGTATGGCCATTTTTGTGCCTGGCGCGGTGCGTCGTGGGAAAGGGTGGTTTTGAGGCTGAAGGCAGCAGGAAAGCCTGCCGTCCGAGGGTTTCTTAATGCCTTTTCTTAATGATGTCTCCACAGTGTGAAGTTTTGCAGGATTTGAAAAAGTAATAGACACAGTGAAATTGAGTCTATTGGAAACTTCCATACTTTTCCCTCCCTCTAAAATCTCTGGTGTCCTGTAGTATCCACTGCCTGCAACTGCTGTTGCAGGAGCAGCCAGATTGGTATCAAATTTAGAAAAAAGGGACATCATTAAGAGGATTCACTCGCCTTATTTTTCACCGGTGTGGCCAGTAAAGAAACCAAAAAGGCAATGGCATTTCACAGTAGATTACGGAAAATTAAACGCCAACACTGCACCTCTGACCGCTGCTGTTCCGAATATCGCGGAAATTGTGACAATGATAAAAGGAGCTGCCCATCCTTGGAGGGTTGCCTTAGATTTTAAAGACATATTTTTTTATGATTCTCCTCCTTGAGCAGGACAAAGCGCAGTTTGCATTCACATGGAAAGGAGTGCAATATACCTTTAACCGCTTTCCACAAGGATACAAACATTCCCCCACTATTGCCCATAATGCTTTGGCTAAAGTGCTATCAGAGATTCCTGTTTCACAGGGATGTACAATATACCAATATATTATTGATGACATCTTAATAGGGGAGAGAACCAAGAAAGTGTACAAGACATGATGGAAAACATCCGAAAAACATTATCAGATTTGGGATTGGAAATTCCCGACTCAAAGTGTCAGGGACCCGCACAGGAAGTTAAATTCCTGGGGGTCTGGTGGATTAAGGGAGCTGCTTCTGTCCCTCAGGATACCCTGAAAAAATAGAACATGGACAGAATCCTTCCAGCACGAAGGAGTTACAGCAAGTCCTGGGAACTTTAAGTTATTAGCGTAAACACATCCCTGGCTTTTCCATCATTGCTCGCCCCCTTTATTGTTTGCTCAAAAAAGGTAAATCCTGGGAGTCGACTGAACAACATACTAATGCACTAGAATTGCTAATAAAAGAGCTAAGGTTATTCCAACAACTTGGCCCCATACATCCAACTGACCCTGTCCATGTAGAATGGGGGCTCAGTGAACATGGTTCCCATTGTAATTTATGCCAGAAGGGACCAGCAGGACCGGAGAGACCATTAGAATTTAGCTCTCACGCCTTTAATGATACTGAGAGCAGCTATTCAGACCTGGAGAAGGGTTTACTGTCCCTGGTGCGAGCATTGCAACGAGCAGAGCAGATAAGGAGATAACAGAGCGTGATTGTTCGGGGCCCTTTTCGCCTCCCAGATGTGGTCCTTAAAGGGACACCACCACCAGCTGGCATTGCCCAGAAACCCACAGTTCGAAAGTGGTATGCTTATTTAGAAGGCATTAATGATATCATGCCAATCTCTGAAGGTAGTATCAAAGTATCCGTGCTCCAGAAGGATAGAGATGGTGCCCTATTGTTCCAATCCCCACCAAACAGACCATCTCCAATCCAAGAAGCACCTCCTCTGAAAGCAGGCAGTGATCTTACAGGAGTGTGGTTTACTGGTGTGTCATCTCACCGTGAGAACAGCAAGTGGAAATACAAGGCCGTAGCACTGGAAGTAGCAACGGGGGAAAGAGCAATTGAAACAGGAGAAGGTAGGGCACAAGTAGGGGAACTCAGAGCCGTCCTACTAGCTGCACAACATGGAGCTACTTACATTTACACTGACTCATATGCTGTTTTTAAAGGAGCCACTGAATGGCTAGGACACTGGGCAGCCAACGATTGGCAGGTGAATAGAGTCCCAATCTGGGAGACAGACAGTTGGAAGCAACTGTTGGAAATAGGAGGACAGAGACCATTGCACATTGCTTGGGTAAAAGGCCACGATCGTTCAAACTCGATCACTGCTCAGTTCAACCAACAGGTAGATAGCCTCACGCGGCTACAACAAATTGACACTGTAGATGATGGTCGGGAATGGTTACATATTAAGCCTGGCCACACAGGCCGTGCTGATCTGTATCAGGAAGGTCTAGCCCGGGGGTGGCCTGTGTCGGTTAAGCTGTGCGAACAAGTAGTAACTGCCTGGTCACAATGTCGCCTACGACTCAGCAAAGATCATCCGAGTAAGGCGCCTCCCTTACACATGCGGGACAAGAAAATGTTGTGGCATTCATGGCAGATTGATTATATTGGGCCCTTGAGATCATCAGGTGGGAAAAGATATGTCCTAGTCGGAGTGGAGATTATCTCCAGCCTCAGTATGGCCACTGGCTTCAAATCAGCTGCTGGGGACAACACAGTGAAAGGCCTAAAAGGGTGGTTCAGCACACTTCCCCTTCCCGAGGAAATCCAAAGTGATAACGGTTCACACTTTACCGCTACAGTGGTACAAGATTGGGCCAAAGAAGAAGGGATTCGATGGGTATTTCATACTCCCTATTATCCTCAGGCTAATGGCATTGTTGAATGCACCAACGGATTGGTTAAGCGTTTTGCAAAAACTCATAAATCATAAGGGAAGGTGAAGAAGGCACCTTGCCCACCGAAATTCGAAAAGTAATATGGGATAACGCAATTGAATTTGAGAGAAAATTTCAATCCTGGTGGTATCTGGTTAATTTCACCTACGATCCCACTGAGAGCAAAGCCACAGCTTTTGTCTTAACGATACGCAATGCCTCAGTATCCACCATATACCCAATCATCGCACTGGGGTTGAATCATCAAGGAGCTCTACTCTATCCAACACAGCACAGAGGTTGGGCACGACAAAATGAGACTAAATGGCAAACTGCTGATGTTGACGCATGCGTTTCACGAGACCAACAAGGATTCATTTGTGAGAGTAATACTCTCAAAGCACAAGACCTTTGTCTTGACACCAACCAGAATGCTTGTCACTTTGAGACACATCCCGATGAAACCCCAGAGACTGTGCTTGACTATATTGGGAAAGGGTGCGTTAGCATGAGGTCTCCCTGTAGTCTTGTATTATAGACGAGAAAGGCTTGAGACCATGGCCACTCTGGGTCTCTTTGACTACAAACAACAGGGAATAAAAAGGTGAAACTGAATAGCATCAATTCCATCTGCCAATTCGTCATTTTAGAATTTGGGCCTCCAAATAGCCATACATCATAAAAGTAGTATTATTGCCAGGTTCAATGTCAGGATTCCCTGGAGACATTCAAAGGTAGCGTAGGCCAATCCGTCTGTACAGCTCATCCAAGGTTCCTGTAAGACATAAAGGAAAAGAAAATCTGCTCGGTCTTATTCGACCGACGGGGTTAAAAAGAAGGTGCGGTCCACCGGGTGCTGATCCGGTGTATCTTCCCTGAACAATCCTTGGCTTCCCATGCATAGGGATTTTTGGGAGTAGCTAGCACCATTGGCACCGTCCCATTTTGAGGCATTTTCACTAGCACAGGTAGTCCAGGGTGAAATCTTCCGGGGTATTTTCCCGGTTCATTGGCAGCCTTTGGCGAGATAATATTGGCAGGTACACAGAAAGCTTTCATTTTAGGACAGCCGTCTCCACTCCATTTGTTATTTAGTTGATAGATGGCATCATCCAATCGCAAATGCCAACCAGGTTCATGACTTTTTGCAAAACGCTTAACCAATCTATTGGTGCGTTCAACAATGCCATTAGCCTGGGGATAACAGGGAGTATGAAATACCCATCGAATCCCTTCTTCCTTGGCCCAATCTTGTACCACCGAAGCCGTAAAGTGTGAAACGTTATCACTCTGGATTTCGTCGGGAAGGGGAAGTGTGCTGAACCACCCTGTTAGGCCTTTCACTGTGTTGTCCCTCGTAGCTGGTTTGAAACTGCTGGCCATACTGAGGCTGGAGATAATCTCCACTCCTACCAGGACATATCTTTTCCCACCTGATGATCTCAAGGGCCCAATATAATCAAGCTGCCATGAATGCCACAACGCTTTCTTGTCCCGCATGTGTAAGGGAGGCGCCTTACTCGGATGATCTTTGCTGAGTCGTAGGCGACATTGTGAACAGGCAGTTACTATTTGTTCGCACAGCTTAACTGACACAAGCCACCCACCTTCCCGATACAGGTCAGGACGGCCTGTGCGGCCACGTTTAACATGTAACGATTCAAGTAAGCGTTCCCATTCCCGACCATCATCTACAATGTCAATTTGTTGTAGCCGCGTGAGGCCATCTACCTGTTGGTTGAACTGAGCAGTGATCGAGTTTGAACGATCGTGGCCTTTTACCCAAGCAATGTGCAATGGTCTCTGTCCTCCTATTTCCAACAGTTGCTTCCAATTATCTGTCTCCCAAACTGGGACTCTATTCACCTGCCAATCGTTGGCTGCCCAGTGTCCTAGCCATTCAGTGGCTCCTTTAAGAACAGCATATGACTCAGCGTAAAAGGAGGTGGCTCCATGTTGTGCAGCTAGTAGGACAGCTCTGAGTTCCCCTACCCTCCCCTATTTCAATTGCTCTTTCTCCCGTTGTTACTTCCAGTGCTACGGCCTTATATTTGCACTTATTTTTTTAACGGTGAGATGACGCACCAGTAAACCACACTCCTCTAAGATCACTGCTGTCCCTCAAAGGAGGTGCTTCTTGGATCGGAGATGGTCTGTTTGGTGGGGATTGGAACAATAGGGCACCATCTATATCCTTTGGTATCCTTGTGAAGTAGCCTTGGATACTTTAACACTGCCTTCAGAGACTGGCTTGATTTCATTAATGCCTTCTAAATAAGCATACCACTTTCGAACTGTAGGTCTCTGGGCAATGCCAGCTGGTGGTGGTGTCCCTTTAAGGACCACATCTGGGAGGCGAAAAGGTCCCAGGAAAGATCACACTCTGTTCTCTTCTTATCTGCTCTGCTCGTTGCAACGCTCGCACCAGGGACAGTAAACCCTTCTCCAGGTCTGAATAGCTGCATTCAGTATCATTGAAGGAGTGTGAGCAAAATTCTAATGGTCTCTCCGGTCCTGCTGGTCCCTTCTGCCATAAATTACAACGGGAACCATGTTCACTGAGCCCCCATTCTACATGGACAGGGTCAGTTGGATGTATGGGGCCAAGTTGTTGGAATAACCTTAGCTCCTTTATTAGTAATTGCAGAGCATTAGTGTGTTGTTCAGTCCACACCCAGGATTTACCCTTTTTTGGCAAGCTATGAAGGGGGCGAGCAATGATGGAAAAGCCAGGGATGTGTTTACGCCAATAACTTAAAGTTCCCAGGACCTGCTGTAACTCCTTCGTGCTGGAAGGATTCTGTCCATGTTCTATTTTTTCAGGGTATCCTGAGGGACAGAAGCAGCTCCCTTAATCCACCAGACCCCCAGGAATTTAACTTCCTGTGCGGGTCCCTGACACTTTGAGTCGGGTCTACGTGAGGCACCCACTAACACTTCTGCCCTAGTCATTCGCTGCTCTCCCGGCAACCAGAGGTTAATTTTTGCAGTGGGGCATGTTTTTACCACACCATCAATTCCTGTGAAGTTGACTCTGCGTCGGGTGGGATTTATACCTAGAAGTTGTGCTGTTTCGTTAGTGATTGCAGACATTTGGGCTCCGGTATCAATAATAAAATTTACCAATATCTTCCGGGGTCCAACAGGAATGACAATAACAGGTTCGGAGTCTTTATGAGAGCGCCATTGGATTGCTAGTACCTGCCCGACAGGGTTGCTCAGTGCCCTCCCCGGGGATAGGAGTGTTGTGGCTGGGACTCTGTCAAATCAATCAAGTTATGTTCCGGTGCAGAAGGCACAGTTTTCTCACGGCTTGGGGATTCTCTGGTTAGACTTTTCTCCCCAGCCGCATTATTCTTTCTAGGTAGAGATTGGACTAGCGTACGGAGATCTCCCGTAGGGTCACCGTGCAAGAATTGTCGGGGCACCCCTAATTGTAGGGCTTTACGCCACAACTCATTCCGGTCCTTATCAGGCTTAAACCTTCCCTCTGATTTAGGGTTTTGAGTGTGAGTTTGGACTTGGCGAACCTTTCGCGGGTGTTCGGAGGATTTCTCACTAGTTTGGCTGGCCCAGCCCATTCGGCGCCCATATTGATCTATTTCCTGTACATTCCAGGTGGGCATGTAGTGACGACGGCCCCGCCCATGAGCACCCCGAGCATCCCGTATACGATCTTGAGTGCGAACAAGGAACGGTTTCAGGCAATCGGGAAGACCACGGATGAGAGGGGCTAATCGATCGGGGTCGATAGGGGCTGACATTGGGGATTTCCGAAATTCCTCTCTGTCATACATGGCTTGCAGACAAGCTGCTTTCCGTACAGCCGCAAACAGATCAGAGTAGCCTGTAGCTCTAATCTCTAACGGCTCCCCCCTCTCTCGCGGATCCATACCCCTTGCCCAATAGGCTGCTCGAGCGGTTAGGGAATAATTATGATCCCCAGGCATAGTGGTTAAAAACACTCCTGGTCCCCAAGAGTCTCCTGCTTCTTCCTCACTCAGCATAATTCTGCCCCCCCCTTCAGAAGAAACTCGCCACACGTACTCAACAGCTGACTCTTCTGGTCGCCTCGAATATTTCTCCCTTATTTTTGTTAACTCGGTTGGTGTCCATGGAACGGTACGCACAGTGGTGTGAATTTCATCACCATCATCAACTGCAGTTTCAGTTTTAACCAGAGGACGTAAAGGAAAAACTTGGGATTTCAAAGTAAAAGTCCTTTCCTCCTCATCTTCTTCGTCATCCTCACTATTAGACAAAAAAATCTCCGGTCTGGGTTCCGGAATTTGGATAACACATTAACTTACGAATCTGTTGGACCTGGGTCGAGGGCTGCATTTTATCTAAGAGCCCGGTCACCCTTTCAATAACATTTTAAGTTGGCGATTTTCACTCCCAAGTTGAGCATTCCGGTTTCCTAAACATTCATTCTCACTCACAAGCTTATCGACTTGAGTTCTTAATCTTTCTCCTGTCTCCTTTTGCAAGGCTAATGATGACTTCAGCACCTCATTCTCCGATTTCAGGGTTGCATATTCTACAGCTGAAATCAGATTAGGAGCGGGGGTTTCTCTAGCTTCTTGTTGTGCACAAGATAAACAGGCGCCTAACACAGCACAAATCACACCCTTGCCTTTCCCCGCTCTGAGCTTCTGTGAAACCCGACGCTCTTCAATACGTTCCACCACTTTCTCTTCATCCTTCCAAAATTTTTGGGCCCACTCCTTCCCAGCCTGGGAAGGGGCACAATCATATTTTTGCAGCAGTTTATCCATGGCAATCCTGCCGACTACGCCAAATTCTGTTGCGTGAAACGGGGCCAAGCGGTTTTGGCAGAAGATAAACCCCCTTGCGTTCTAACACTCCTCACCGAGGTGGGAGGCCAGGTGCGGCTGGGTTTCAATTCTGAGTGATGCCCAATTCAGCACTATCAGGCCAATCGCGTTTACTATGTGTTAAACTATTACGATTTGGAGACACTAATAGTGGGCTGCACCTTCAGTCTAGTCGTGCTCCTGAACCAGCACGGCCTCTCTCAAGTTTTGGTCGCGTTCAGTGAGAAAGCGAAACGACTAGCTACTGAAACAGTGCAGTTTATTTAAACAACAGATATACAGGTTCTTTAGGATTGCCGGTGATAAATACACTGTCTGCAAAGCACGTGCAAATAAAGACATTGTTAAATAGACAAACGCGCGACAAAATTATAAACGATACAGCCTGGCTATAAATGTAGGGTAGAGATTCTCTAGAGAAATTTCTAGAGTCCCCGAGAAAGCACTCGGTGTAATCAAAGTCTTACCCAAAGGCGTCCTTATGAGGGGGAAGAAAGGCTCAGCCCGTCGACTGATCCCAGAAAACAGCGGTGGGATTCTTCGCGATGGTGTCTTCCCAGACATTCCCCCTCTCTTGGGCTATTTTTATATTATTTTTTTAACTTCAAAGTGGAGTTTGAGTGACTTTAGTCATATGTACTTTTATTATGATTAATGTACTCAAGGAGGAGTGTTCACACCTCGGGGGCGGATAGCCTCCGGGATGGAGGTGTGTTTTGGTACATTGTGGTGAGCAAAGTTCGCACAAAAGGACAGCATTTCATCAACATTTGACGAAATGTTGGCTCGGGTGGCGTGTAGGCCGCTTATCAGTTCCGTAGTACCATCTCGTCCCCATATCTGCTATTCGTCACAAGGGAAGGCCACGGAACAAGCGCGTTCCGTTCCATCCCTCGTGTAGTTTCGCAAACAACCTTGTACAGGGAATCACAGCTGTTGCATTCTTCGTGTGCTAGCTGCGGCTGTATTCTACCTCAGAAGCCTCTTGATTTTATGACTTTCCTTAATGTGTGAACAATGCTGTATTTTTGTATTCTTGGCCAATTTAGTAATTATTCCACAAGAACACACATTGGTTGCCGATTTATCAACGGGTCTAATCACCACAGGCCAACTGTAATCAAAACCATCTATGTAGACTCTACCAAAGCGGACAAATACAACACTGATTGTTACAAAATTATGGAGCCAAATTCAGATTGCTGGCACAATTTCACTTTCATCAAACCTACAGTAGTGTACTGTATTTGGGGCTACAAGGGCACAGAATTGTTATTTGAATTTATGATTGACTCAAATACACCTGAACTTGCTGAAATGAATCCAGAACCTACACCCCACAAACTCTCAAAGGCTCTCTCTTCTAAGAGAAAAAAAAAAAAAACACCTCTCTCTTTTCTAAGCCCTCCATTAGACTAACTCCTTACATTTTCAACATTGGCCCTTACGTTATTAAACACACACAGGTCAACAACAGGTACTGTTTAATCCCACATATTCCCTCAAACGAGCAGAATTGTCAATGCAGATTAAAATCTCTGCGATCAAACCCACCTGCTCACCATTCCTGAGTACATCTTATGCAGAATGGTCAGCATGGTTACGCAAACGAACTCTTGCCACTTCACACGGACGGAAGAGGGATGCGACTGGTATCTTAGGAACAGGCCTGGGAGTCTTGAATAGTATAGATGCTGAGATACTTGCCAACAAACTAGTCACAACCGCTACTGATCTGGACAAATTAAGACATCCCCTACAGTCCTCTCTATTAGCATTGGGAAACCACCAACGGCTTTTATAGAATATATTGCCTCAATGGGAAGAAACGGGTGAAAAAGACCATCAGCTGATCACAGATGCACTTGGTACAACTCAAAGCAATGTTTCCTTGGCTCTTAGTTGTATCCAAGCCCAATTGTGGATGCAATCTATGACAGCCGCAATCATAAGGGAAGGTAAAGAAGGCACCTTGCCCACCGAAATTCGAAAAGTAATATGGGATAACGCAATTGAATTTGAGAAAAAATTTCAGTCCAGGTGGTATCTGGTTAATTTCACCTACGATCCCACTGAGAGCAAAGCCACAGCTTTTGTCTTAACGATACGCAATGCCTCCGTATACACCACATACCCAATCATCGCACTGGGGTTGAATCACCAAGGAGCTCTACTCTATCCAACACAGCACAGAGGTTGGGCACGACAAAATGAGACTAAATGGCAAACTGCTGATGTTGACGCATGCGTTTCACGAGACCAACAAGGATTCATTTGTGAGAGTAATACTCTCAAAGCACAAGACCTTTGTCTTGACACCAACCAGAATGTTTGTCACTTTGAGACACATCCCGATGAAACCCCAGAGACTGTGCTTGACTATATTGGGAAAGGGTGCGTTAGCATGAGGTCTCCCTGTAGTCTTGTATTCAGAGATGACATAGTAATCACTCAAATCTTTGTGTTTGAACTTTACTAACACAAAGTTACGGGATGCGACTTCAATTATTAAGCTCCTGTTACGTCTTTTCAATTGCTACAACCTAATTATACGTTGATTCGAGATTGTTGCCTGCCCCTATCGGAATGAATCTCTCCCTGGTGAAGAAGCTGCTAAAACACAATGAATTGAAGCGACTCTTGAAAGAGGCCCAAGAAAATAGACAGACAACTTTGATTACCGTCCATCATCAGGTTGAAGAAATACACCAAGCGTTGGAAAGAGTGAAGAGAGGCGAAGGACATAGATGGGGAGATCCTCTTTTTGGATGGTCACCGACAGTTACAGGACTTTATAACAAGATGCTTCACTCTGTTGTTGTTTTACTAATACTCACTGTATTGTGCTTTACTTAGACAATTGTTTTGCATGTTAGACTTTGGATTATGATGAAAAGTTTAAATCGCTTGATCACTCCGCGAGAAGGATTTCCACTTGATATCCCTCAGCACAAGAACACATGTGATCTTTCTTATCAGTGTTGAGTACGTCGACCTTGACTGACTGTAGACAAAGCTTTCCCTGCAGGCTCTTTGCGCGGGGGACCCATCTCCAGCCGTATGGCCATTTTTGTGCCTGGCGCGGCGCCAAGTGGGAAAGGGTGGTTTTGAGGCTGAAGGCAGCAGGAAAGCCTGCAGCCCCCAGGTCTGTGGGGCTACGCAAGCGGTTCCCAAAGAGCTTTAGAACAAGACATAGTTTTCCCTGCTGGCTCTTTGGGCATGGGACCCATCTCCAGCCGTATGGCCATTTTTGTGCCTGGCGCGGCGCCAAGTGTGAAAGGGTGGCTTTGAGGCTGAAGGCAGCAGGAAAGCCCACAGCCCCCAGGTCTGTGGGGCTACGCAAGCGGTTCCCAAAGAGCTTTAGAACAAGGCATAGTTTTCCCTGCTGGCTCCTTGGGCGGGGGACCCATCTCCAGCTGTATGGCCATTTTTGTGCCTAGCGCGACGCCAAGTGGGAAAGGGTGGCTTTGAGGCTGAAGGCAGCAGCAAAGCCTGCAGCCCCCAGGTCTGTGGGGCTACGCAAGCGGTTCCCAAAGAGCTTTAGAACAAGGCATAGTTTTCCCTGCTGGCTCTTTGGGCGGGGGACCCATCTCTAGCCGTATGGCCATTTTTGAGCCTGGCGCGGCGCCAAGTGGGAAAGGGTGGTTTTGAGGCTGAAGGCAGCAGCAAAGCCTGCAGCCCTAAGGTCTGTGGGGCTACGCAAGCGGTTCCCAAAGAGCTTTAGAACAAGGCAGAGTTTTCCCTGCTGGCTCTTTGGGCGGCGGACACATGTCCAGTCGTATGGCCATTTTTGTGCCTGGCGCGGCGCCAAGTGGGAAAGGGTGGTGTCGAGTCTGAAGGCAGCAGGAAAGCCTGCAGCCCCCACGTCTGTGGGGCCAAGCAAGCGGTTCCCAAAGAGCTTTAGAACAAGGCATAGTTTTCCCTGCTGGCTCTTTGGGCGGGGGACCCATCTCCAGCCGTATGGCCATTTTTGTGCCTGATAGGGCGCCAAGTGGGAAAGGGTGGTGTCGAGGCTGAAGACAGCAGGAAAGCCCGCAGCCCCCAGGTCTGTGGGGCCAAGCAAGCAGTTCCCAAAGAGCTTTAGAACAAGGCATAGTTTTCCCTGCTGGCTCTTTGGGCATGGGACCCATCTCCACCCATAGGCCATTTTTGTGCCTGATAGGGCGCCAAGTGGGAAAGGGTGGCTTTGAGGCTGAAGACAGCAGGAAAGCCTGCAGCTCCCAGGTCTGTGGGGCTATGCAAGAGGTTCCCAAAGAGCTTTAGAACAAGGCATAGTTTTCCCTGCTGGCTCTTTGGGCGGGGGACCCATCTCCAGCCGTATGGCCATTTTTGTGCCTGGCGCGGCGCCAAGTGGGAAAGGGTGGCTTTGAGGATGAAGGCAGCAGGAAAGCCCGCAGCCCCCAGGTCTGTGGGGCTACGCAAGCGGTTCCCAAAGAGCTTTAGAACAAGGCATAGTTTTCCCTGCTGGCTCTTTGGGTGGGGGACCCATCTCCAGACGTATGGCTATTTTTGTGCCTGGCGCGGTGCGTAGTGGCATAGGGTGGTGTCGAGGCTGAAGGCAGCAGGAAAGCCCGCAGCCCCCACGTCTGTGGGCCCAAGCAAGCGGTTCTCAGAGAGCTTTAGAACAAGGCATAGTTTTCCCTGCTGGCTCTTTGGGCGGGGGACCCATCTCCAGCCATATGGCCATTTTTGTGCCTGGCGCGGTGCGTAGTGGGAAAGGGTGGTTTTGAGGCTGAAGGCAGCAGGAAAGCCCGCAGCCCCCAGGTCTGTGGGGCCAAGCAAGCGGTTCCCAAAGAGCTTTAGAACAAGGCATAGTTTTCCCTGCTGGCTCTTTGGGCATGGGACCCATCTCCAGCCATAGGCCATTTTTGTGCCTGGCACGGCGCCAAGTGGGAAAGGGTGGCTTTGAGGCTGAAGGCAGCAGCAAAGCCCACAGCCCCCAGGTCTGTGGGGCTACGCAAGCGGTTCCCAAAGAGCTTTAGAACAAGGCATAGTTTTCCCTGCTGGCTCTTTGGGCGGGGGACCCATCTCCAGCCGTATGGCCATTTTTGTGCCTGATAGGGCGCCAAGTGGGAAAGGCTGGTGTCGAGGCTGAAGGCAGCAGGAAATCCCGCAGCCCCCAGGTCTGTGGGGCTACGCAAGCGGTTCCCAAATAGCTTTAGAACAAGGCATAGTTTTCCCTGCTGGCTCTTTGGGCGGGGGACCCATCTCCAGCCGTATGGCCATTTTTGTGCCTGATAGGGCGCCAAGTGGGAAAGGGTGGCTTTGAGGCTGAAGACAGCAGGAAAGCCCGCAGCCCCCAGGTCTGTGGGGCTATGCAAGCGGTTCCCAAAGAGCTTTAGAACAAGGCATAGTTTTCCCTGCTGGCTCTTTGGGCGGGGGACCCATCTCCAGCCGTATGGCCATTTTTGTGCCTGGCGCGGCGCCAAGTGGGAAAGGGTGGTGTCGAGGCTGAAGGCAGCAGGAAAGCCTGCAGCCCCCAGGTCTGTGGGGCTACGCAAGCGGTTCCCAAAGAGCTTTAGAACAAGGCATAGTTTTCCCTGCTGGCTCTCTGGGCGGGGACCCATCTCCAGCCGTATGGCCATTTTTGAGCCTGGCGCGGTGCCAGGTGGGAAAGGGTGGCTTTGAGGCTGAAGGCAGCAGCAAAGCCTGCAGCCCCCAGGTCTGTGGGGCTACGCAAGCGGTTCCCAAAGAGCTTTAGAACAAGGCATAGTTTTCCCTGCTGGCTCTTAGGGCGGGGGACCCATCTCCAGCCGTATGGCCATTTTTGTGCCTGGCGCGGCGCCAAGTGGGAAAGGGTGGTGTCGAGGCTGAAGGCAGCAGGAAAGCCCGCAGCCCCCAGGTCTGTGGTGCTACGCAAGCGGTTCCCAAAGAGCTTTAGAACAAGGCATAGTTTTCCCTGCTCGCTCTTTGGGCGGGGGACCCATCTCCAGCCGTATGGCCATTTTTGTGCCTGGCGAAGCCCCAAGAGGGAAAGGGTGGCTTTGAATCTGAAGGCAGCAGGAAAGCCCGCAGCCCCCAGGTCTGTGGGGCTACGCAAGCGGTTCCCAAAGAGCTTTAGAACAAGGCATAGTTTTCCCTGCTGGCTCTTTTGGCAGGGGACCCATCTCCAGCCGTATGGCCATTTTTGTGCCTGGCGCGGCGCCAAGTGGGAAAGGGTGGTGTTGAGGCTGAAGGCAGCAGCAAAGCCCGCAGCCCCCAGGTCTGTGGGGCTACGCAAGCGGTTCCCAAAGAGCTTTAGAACAAGGCATAGTTTTCCCTGCTGGCTCTCTGGGCGGGGGACCCATCTGCAGCCGTATGGCCATTTTTGAGCCTGGAGCAGTGCCAAGTGGGAAAGGGTGGTTTTGAGGGTGAAGGCAGCAGGAAAGCCCGCAGCCCCCAGGTCTTTGGGGCTACGCAAGCGGTTCCCAAAGAGCTTTAGAACAAGGCATAGTTTTCCCTGCTGGCTCTTTGGGCGGGGGACCCATCTCCAGCCGTATGGCCATTTTTGTGCCTGGCGCGGCGCCAAGTGGGAAAGGGTGGTTTTGAGGCTGAAGGCAGCAGGAAAGCCCGCAGCCCCCACGTCTGTGGGGCCAAGCAAGCGGTTCCCAAAGAGCTTTAGAACAAGGCATAGTTTTCCCTGCTGGCTCTTTGCGCCTGGGACCCATCTCCAGCCATAGGCCATTTTTGTGCTTGATAGGGCGCCAAGTGGGAAAGGGTGGCTTTGAGGCTGAAGGCAGCAGGAAAGCCTGCAGCCCCCAGGTCTGTGGGGCTACGCAAGCAGTTCCCAAAGAGCTTTAGAACAAGGCATAGTTTTCCCTGCTGGCTCTTTGTTCGGGGGACCCATCTCCAGCCATAGGCCATTTTTGTGCCTGGCGCGGCGCCCAGTGGGAAAGGGTGGCTTTGAGGCTTGAAGGCAGCAGGAAAGCCCGCAGCCCCCAGGTCTGTGGGGCTACGCAAGCGGTTCCCAAAGACCTTTAGAACAAGGCATAGTTTTCCCTGCTGGCTCTCTGGGCGGGGGACCCATCTCCAGCCGTATGGCCATTTTTGAGCCTGGCGCGGCGCCAAGTGGGAAAGGGTTGTGTCGAGGCTAAAGGCAGCAGGAAAGCCCGCAGCCCCCAGGTCTGTGGGGCTACGCAAGCGGTTCCCAAAGAGCTTTAGAACAAGGCATAATTTTCCCTGCTGGCTCTTTGGGCATGGGACCCATCTCCAGCCGTATGGCCATTTTTGTGCCTGGCGCAGCGCCAAGTGGGAAAGGGTGGTTTTGAGGCTGAAGGCAGCAGCAAAGCCTGCAGCCCCCAGGTCTGTGGGGCCAAGCAAGCGGTTCCCAAAGAGCTTTAGAACAAGGCATAGTTTTCCCTGCTGGCTCTTTGGGCGGGGGACCCATCTCCAGCCGTATAGCCATTTTTGTGCCTGGGCGGGGGCCAAGTGGGAAAGGGTGGTTTTGAGGCTGAAGGCAGCAGGAAAGCCCGCAGCCCCCAGGTCTGTGGGGCTACGCAAGCGGTTCCCAAAGAGCTTTAGAACAAGGCATAGTTTTCCCAGCTGGCTCTTAGGGCATGGGACCCATCTCCAGCCATAGGCCATTTTTGAGCCTGGCGCGGCGCCAAGTGGGAAAGGGTGGTTTTGAGGCTGAAGGCAGCAGCAAAGCCTGCAGCCCTAAGGTCTGTGGGGCTACGCAAGCGGTTCCCAAAGAGCTTTAGAACAAGGCAGAGTTTTCCCTGCTGGCTCTTTGGGCGGCGGACACATGTCCAGTCGTATGGCCATTTTTGTGCCTGGCGCGGCGCCAAGTGGGAAAGGGTGGTGTCGAGTCTGAAGGCAGCAGGAAAGCCTGCAGCCCCCAGGTCTGTGGGGCTATGGAAGCGGTTCCCAAAGAGCTTTAGAACAAGGCAGAGTTTTCCCTGCTGGCTCTTTGGGCGGGGGACCCATCTCCAGCCGTATGGCCATTTTTGTGCCTGGCGCGGCGCCAAGTGGGAAAGGGTGGTGTCGAGGCTGAAGGCAGCAGGAAAGCCCGCAGCCCCCACGTCTGTGGGGCCAAGCAAGCGGTTCCCAAAGAGCTTTAGAACAAGGCATAGTTTTCCCTGCTGGCTCTTTGGGCGGGGGACCCATCTCCAGACGTATGGCTATTTTTGTGCCTGGCGCGGTGCGTAGTGGCATAGGGTGGTTTTGAGGCTGAAGGCAGCAGGAAAGCCCGCAGCCCCCAGGTCTGTGGGCCCAAGCAAGCGGTTCCCAAAGAGCTTTAGAACAAGACATAGTTTTCCCTGCTGGCTCTTTGGGCATGGGACCCATCTCCAGCCATAGGCCATTTTTGTGCCTGATAGGGCGCCAAGTGGGAAAGGGTGGCTTTGAGGCTGAAGACAGCAGGAAAGCCTGCAGCTCCCAGGTCTGTGGGGCTATGCAAGCGGTTCCCAAAGAGCTTTAGAACAAGGCATATTTTTCCCTGCTGGCTCTTTGGGCGGGGGACCCATCTCCAGCCGTATGGCCATTTTTGTGCCTGGCGCGGCGCCAAGTGGGAAAGGGTGGTGTCGAGGCTGAAGGCAGCAGGAAAGCCCGCAGCCCCCAGGTCTGTGGGGCTACGCAAGCGGTTCCCAAAGAGCTTTAGAACAAGGCATAGTTTTCCCTGCTGGCTCTTTGGGTGGGGGACCCATCTCCAGACGTATGGCTATTTTTGTGCCTGGCGCGGTGCGTAGTGGCATAGGGTGGTTTTGAGGCTGAAGGCAGCAGGAAAGCCCGCAGCCCCCACGTCTGTGGGCCCAAGCAAGCGGTTCCCAGAGAGCTTTAGAACAAGGCATAGTTTTCCCTGCTGGCTCTTTGGGCGGGGGACCAACTCCAGCCATATGGCCATTTTTGTGCCTGGCGCGGTGCGTAGTGGGAAAGGGTGGTTTTGAGGCTGAAGGCAGCAGGAAAGCCCGCAGCCGCCAGGTCTGTGGGGCCAAGCAAGCGGTTCCCAAAGAGCTTTAGAACAAGGCATAGTTTTCCCTGCTGGCTCTTTGGGCATGGGACCCAGCTCCAGCCATAGGCCATTTTTGTGCCTGGCGCGGCGCCAAGTGGGAAAGGGTGGCTTTGAGGCTGAAGGCAGCAGCAAAGCCCGCAGCCCCCAGGTCTGTGGGGCTACGCAAGCGGTTCCCAAAGAGCTTTAGAACAAGGCATAGTTTTCCCTGCTGGCTCTTTGGGCGGGGGACACATCTCCAGCCGTATGGCCATTTTTGTGCCTGATAGGGCGCCAAGTGGGAAAGGGTGGTGTCGAGGCTGAAGGCAGCAGGAAAGCCCGCAGCCCCCAGGTCTGTGGGGCTACGCAAGCGGTTCCCAAAGAGCTTTAGAACAAGGCATAGTTTTCCCTGCTGGCTCTTTGGGCGGGGGACCCATCTCCAGCCGTATGGCCATTTTTGTGCCTGATAGGGCGCCAAGTGGGAAAGGGTGGCTTTGAGGCTGAAGACAGCAGGAAAGCCTGCAGCCCCCAGGTCTGTGGGGCTATGCAAGCGGTTCCCAAAGAGCTTTAGAACAAGGCATAGTTTTCCCTGCTGGCTCTCTGGGCGGGGACCCATCTCCAGCCGTATGGCCATTTTTGAGCCTGGCGCGGCGCCAGGTGGGAAAGGGTGGCTTTGAGGCTGAAGGCAGGAGCAAAGCCTGCAGCCCCCAGGTCTGTGGGGCTACGCAAGCGGTTCCCAAAGAGCTTTAGAACAAGGCATAGTTTTCCCTGCTGGCTCTTAGGGCGGGGGACCCATCTCCAGCCGTATGGCCATTTTTGAGCCTGGCGCGGCGCCAAGTGGGAAAGGGTGGTGTCGAGGCTGAAGGCAGCAGGAAAGCCCGCAGCCCCCAGGTGTGTGGGGCTACGCAAGCGGTTCCCAAAGAGCTTTAGAACAAGGCATAGTTTTCCCTGCTCGCTCTTTGGGCGGGGGACCCATCTCCAGCCGTATGGCCATTTTTGTGCCTGGCGAAGCCCCAAGAGGGAAAGGGTGGCTTTGAATCTGAAGGCAGCAGGAAAGCCCGCAGCCCCCAGGTCTGTGGGGCTATGCAAGCGGTTCCCAAAGACCTTAGAACAAGGCATAGTTTTCCCTGCTGGCTCTTTTGGCAGGGGACCCATCTCCAGCCGTATGGCCATTTTTGTGCCTGGCCCGGCGCCAAGTGGGAAAGGGTGGTGTTGAGGCTGAAGGCAGCAGCAAAGCCCGCAGCCCCCAGGTCTGTGGGGCTACGCAAGCGGTTCCCAAAGAGCTTAGAACAAGGCATAATTTTCCCTGCTGGCTCTTTGGGCGGGGGACCCATCTCCAGCCGTATGGCCATTTTGTGCCTGGTCCGGCGCCAAGTGGGAAAGGGTGGCTTTGAGGCTGAAGGCAGCAGCAAAGCCTGCAGCCCCCAGGTCTGTGGGCTACGCAAGCGGTTCCAAAGAGCTTTAGAAACAAGGCATAGTTTTTCCCTGCTGGCTCTCTGGGCGGGGGACCCATCTCCAGCCGTATGGCCATTTTTGAGCCTGAGCAGTGCCAAGTGGGAAAGGGTGGCTTTGAGGCTGAAGGCAGCAGGAAAGCCTGCAGCCCCCAGGTCTGTGGGGCTACACAAGCAGTTCCCAAAGAGCTTTAGAACAAGGCATAGTTTTCCCTGCTGGCTCTTTGTTCGGGGACCCATCTCAGCCATAGGCCATTTTTGTGCCTGGCCCGGCGCCCAGTGGGAAAGGGTGGCTTTGAGGCTTGAAGGCAGCAGGAAAGCCCGCAGCCCCCAGGTCTGTGGGCTACGCAAGCGGTTCCCAAAGAGCTTTAGAACAAGGCATAGTTTTCCCTGCTGGCTCTCTGGGCGGGGGACCCATCTCCAGCCGTATGGCCATTTTTGAGCCTGGCGCGGCGCAAGTGGGAAAGGGTTGTGTCGAGGCTAAAGGCAGCAGGAAAGCCCGCAGCCCCCAGGTCTGTGGGGCTACGCAAGCGGTTCCCAAAGAGCTTTAGAACAAGGCATAATTTTCCCTGCTGGCTCTTTGGGCGGGGGACCCATCTCCAGCCGTATGGCCATTTTTGTGCCTGGCGCGGCGCCAAGTGGGAAAGGGTGGCTTTGAGGCTGAAGGCAGCAGCAAAGCCCGCAGCCCCCAGGTCTGTGGGGCTACGCAAGCGGTTCCCAAAGAGCTTTAGAACAAGGCATAGTTTTCCCTGCTGGCTCTTTGGGCGGGGGACACATCTCCAGCCGTATGGCCATTTTTGTGCCTGATAGGGCGCCAAGTGGGAAAGGGTGGTGTCGAGGCTGAAGGCAGCAGGAAAGCCCGCAGCCCCCAGGTCTGTGGGGCTACGCAAGCGGTTCCCAAAGAGCTTAGAACAAGGCATAGTTTTCCCTGCTGGCTCTTTGGGCGGGGGGACCCATCTCCAGCCGTATGGCCATTTTTGTGCCTGATAGGGCGCCAAGTGGAAAGGGTGGCTTTGAGGCTGAAGACAGCAGGAAAGCCTGCAGCCCCCAGGTCTGTGGGGCTATGCAAGCGGTTCCCAAAGAGCTTTAGAACAAGGCATAGTTTTCCCTGCTGGCTCTTTGGGCGGGGGACCCATCTCCAGCCGTATGGCCATTTTTGTGCCTGGCGCGGCGCCAAGTGGGAAAGGGTGGTGTCGAGGCTGAAGGCAGCAGGAAAGCCCGCAGTCCCCAGGTCTGTGGGGCTACGCAAGCGGTTCCCAAAGAGCTTAGAACAAGGCATAGTTTTCCCTGCTGGCTCTCTGGGCGGGGACCCATCTCCAGCCGTATGGCCATTTTTGAGCCTGGCGCGGCGCAGGTGGGAAAGGGTGGCTTTGAGGCTGAAGGCAGGAGCAAAGCCTGCAGCCCCCAGGTCTGTGGGGCTACGCAAGCGGTTCCCAAAGAGCTTTAGAACAAGGCATAGTTTTCCCTGCTGGCTCTTAGGGCGGGGGACCATCTCCAGCCGTATGGCCATTTTTGAGCCTGGCCCGGCGCCAAGCGAAAAAGGGTGGCTATGAGGCTGAAGGCAGCAGGAGAGCCCGCAGCCCCCAGGTCTGTGCGGCTACGCAAGCGGTTCCCAAAGAGCTTAGAACAAGGCATAGTTTTCCCTGCTGGCTCTTTGGGCGGGGGACCCATCTCCAGCCGTATGGCCATTTTTGTGCTGGCGCGGTGCGTCGTGGGAAAGGGTGGTTTTGAGGCTGAAGGCAGCAGGAAAGCCTGCCGTCCGAGGGTTTCTTAATGCCTTTTCTTAATGATGTCTCCACAGTGTGAAGTTTTGCAGGATTTGAAAAGTAATAGACACAGTGAAATTGAGTCTATTGGAAACTTCCATACTTTTCCCTCCTCTAAAATCTCTGGTGTCCTGTAGTATCCACTGCCTGCAACTGCTGTTGCAGGAGCAGCCAGATTGGTATCAAATTTAGAAAAAAGGGACATCATTAAGAGGATTCACTCGCCTTATTTTTCACCGGTGTGGCCAGTAGAAGAAACCAAAAAGGCAATGGCATTTCACAGTAGATTACGGAAAATTAAACGCCAACACTGCACCTCTGACCGCTGCTGTTCCGAATATCGCGGAAATTGTGACAATGATAAAAGGAGCTGCCCATCCTTGGAGGGTTGCCTTAGATTTTAAAGACATATTTTTTTATGATTCTCCTCCTTGAGCAGGACAAAGCGCAGTTTGCATTCACATGGAAAGGAGTGCAATATACCTTTAACCGCTTTCCACAAGGATACAAACATTCCCCCACTATTGCCCATAATGCTTTGGCTAAAGTGCTATCAGAGATTCCTGTTCACAGGGATGTACAATATACCAATATATTATTGATGACATCTTAATAGGGAGAGAACCAAGAAAGTGTACAAGACATGATGGAAAACATCCGAAAAACATTATCAGATTTGGGATTGGAAATTCCCGACTCAAAGTGTCAGGGACCCGCCACAGGAAGTTAAATTCCTGGGGGTCTGGTGGATTAAGGGAGCTGCTTCTGTCCCTCAGGATACCCTGAAAAAATAGAACATGGACAGAATCCTTCCAGCACGAAGGAGTTACAGCAAGTCCTGGGAACTTTAAGTTATTAGCGTAAACACATCCCTGGCTTTTCCATCATTGCTCGCCCCCTTTATTGTTTGCTCAAAAAAGGTAAATCCTGGGAGTCGACTGAACAACATACTAATGCACTAGAATTGCTAATAAAAGAGCTAAGGTTATTCCAACAACTTGGCCCCATACATCCAACTGACCCTGTCCATGTAGAATGGGGGCTCAGTGAACATGGTTCCCATTGTAATTTATGCCAGAAGGGACCAGCAGGACCGGAGAGACCATTAGAATTTAGCTCTCACGCCTTTAATGATACTGAGAGCAGCTATTCAGACCTGGAGAAGGGTTTACTGTCCCTGGTGCGAGCATTGCAACGAGCAGAGCAGATAAGGAGATAACAGAGCGTGATTGTTCGGGGCCCTTTTCGCCTCCCAGATGTGGTCCTTAAAGGGACACCACCACCAGCTGGCATTGCCCAGAAACCCACAGTTCGAAAGTGGTATGCTTATTAGAAGGCATTAATGATATCATGCCAATCTCTGAAGGTAGTATCAAAGTATCCGTGCTCCAGAAGGATAGAGATGGTGCCCTATTGTTCCAATCCCCACCAAACAGACCATCTCCAATCCAAGAAGCACCTCCTCTGAAAGCAGGCAGTGATCTTACAGGAGTGTGGTTTACTGGTGTGTCATCTCACCGTGAGAACAGCAAGTGGAAATACAAGGCTGTAGCACTGGAAGTAGCAACGGGGGAAAGAGCAATTGAAACAGGAGAAGGTAGGGCACAAGTAGGGGAACTCAGAGCCGTCCTACTAGCTGCACAACATGGAGCTACTTACATTTACACTGACTCATATGCTGTTTTTAAAGGAGCCACTGAATGGCTAGGACACTGGGCAGCCAACGATTGGCAGGTGAATAGAGTCCCAATCTGGGAGACAGACAGTTGGAAGCAACTGTTGGAAATAGGAGGACAGAGACCATTGCACATTGCTTGGGTAAAAGGCCACGATCGTTCAAACTCGATCACTGCTCAGTTCAACCAACAGGTAGATAGCCTCACGCGGCTACAACAAATTGACACTGTAGATGATGGTCGGGAATGGTTACATATTAAGCCTGGCCACACAGGCCGTGCTGATCTGTATCAGGAAGGTCTAGCCCGGGGGTGGCCTGTGTCGGTTAAGCTGTGCGAACAAGTAGTAACTGCCTGGTCACAATGTCGCCTACGACTCAGCAAAGATCATCCGAGTAAGGCGCCTCCCTTACACATGCGGGACAAGAAAATGTTGTGGCATTCATGGCAGATTGATTATATTGGGCCCTTGAGATCATCAGTGGGAAAAAGATATGTCCTAGTCGGAGTGGAGATTATCTCCAGCCTCAGTATGGCCACTGGCTTCAAATCAGCTGCTGGGGACAACACAGTGAAAGGCCTAAAAGGGTGGTTCAGCACACTTCCCCTTCCCGAGGAAATCCAAAGTGATAACGGTTCACACTTTACCGCTACAGTGGTACAAGATTGGGCCAAAGAAGAAGGGATTCGATGGGTATTTCATACTCCCTATTATCCTCAGGCTAATGGCATTGTTGAATGCACCAACGGATTGGTTAAGCGTTTGCAAAAACTCATAAATCATAAGGGAAGGTGAAGAAGGCACCTTGCCCACCGAAATTCGAAAAGTAATATGGATAACGCAATTGAATTTGAGAGAAAATTTCAATCCTGGTGGTATCTGGTTAATTTCACCTACGATCCCACTGAGAGCAAAGCCACAGCTTTTGTCTTAACGATACGCAATGCCTCAGTATCCACCATATACCCAATCATCGCACTGGGGTTGAATCATCAAGGAGCTCTACTCTATCCAACACAGCACAGAGGTTGGGCACGACAAAATGAGACTAAATGGCAAACTGCTGATGTTGACGCATGCGTTTCACGAGACCAACAAGGATTCATTTGTGAGAGTAATACTCTCAAAGCACAAGACCTTTGTCTTGACACCACCAGAATGCTTGTCACTTTGAGACACATCCGATGAAACCCCAGAGACTGTGCTTGACTATATTGGGAAAGGGTGCGTTAGCATGAGGTCTCCCTGTAGTCTTGTATTATAGACGAGAAAGGCTTGAGACCATGGCCACTCTGGGTCTCTTTGACTACAAACAACAGGGAATAAAAAGGTGAAACTGAATAGCATCAATTCCATCTGCCAATTCGTCATTTTAGAATTTGGGCCTCCAAATAGCCATACATCATAAAAGTAGTATTATTGCCAGGTTCAATGTCAGGATTCCCTGGAGACATTCAAAGGTAGCGTAGGCCAATCCGTCTGTACAGCTCATCCAAGGTTCCTGTAAGACATAAAGGAAAAGAAAATCTGCTCGGTCTTATTCGACCGACGGGGTTAAAAAGAAGTGCGGTCCACCGGGTGCTGATCCGGTGTATCTTCCTGAACAATCCTTGGCTTCCCATGCATAGGGATTTTTGGGAGTAGCTAGCACCATTGGCACCGTCCCATTTTGAGGCATTTTCACTAGCACAGGTAGTCCAGGGTGAAATCTTCCGGGGTATTTTCCCGGTTCATTGGCAGCCTTTGGCGAGATAATATTGGCAGGTACACAGAAAGCTTTCATTTTAGGACAGCCGTCTCCACTCCATTTGTTATTTAGTTGATAGATGGCATCATCCAATCGCAAATGCCAACCAGGTTCATGACTTTTTGCAAAACGCTTAACCAATCTATTGGTGCGTTCAACAATGCCATTAGCCTGGGGATAACAGGGAGTATGAAATACCCATCGAATCCCTTCTTCCTTGGCCCAATCTTGTACACCGAAGCCGTAAAGTGTGAAACGTTATCACTCTGGATTTCGTCGGGAAGGGGAAGTGTGCTGAACCACCCTGTTAGGCCTTTCACTGTGTTGTCCCTCGTAGCTGGTTTGAAACTGCTGGCCATACTGAGGCTGGAGATAATCTCCACTCCTACCAGGACATATCTTTTCCCACCTGATGATCTCAAGGGCCCAATATAATCAAGCTGCCATGAATGCCACAACGCTTTCTTGTCCCGCATGTGTAAGGGAGGCGCCTTACTCGGATGATCTTTGCTGAGTCGTAGGCGACATTGTGAACAGGCAGTTACTATTTGTTCGCACAGCTTAACTGACACAAGCCACCCACCTTCCCGATACAGGTCAGGACGGCCTGTGCGGCACGTTTAACATGTAACGATTCAAGTAAGCGTTCCCATTCCCGACCATCATCTACAATGTCAATTTGTTGTAGCCGCGTGAGGCCATCTACCTGTTGGTTGAACTGAGCAGTGATCGAGTTTGAACGATCGTGGCCTTTTACCCAAGCAATGTGCAATGGTCTCTGTCCTCCTATTTCCAACAGTTGCTTCCAATTATCTGTCTCCCAAACTGGGACTCTATTCACCTGCCAATCGTTGGCTGCCCAGTGTCCTAGCCATCAGTGGCTCCTTTAAGAACAGCATATGACTCAGCGTAAAAGGAGGTGGCTCCATGTTGTGCAGCTAGTAGGACAGCTCTGAGTTCCCCTACCCTCCCCTATTTCAATTGCTCTTTCTCCCGTTGTTACTTCCAGTGCTACGGCCTTATATTTGCACTTATTTTTTAACGGTGAGATGACGCACCAGTAAACCACACTCCTCTAAGATCACTGCTGTCCTCAAAGGAGGTGCTTCTTGGATCGGAGATGGTCTGTTTGGTGGGGATTGGAACAATAGGGCACATCTATATCCTTTGGTATCCTTGTGAAGTAGCCTTGGATACTTTAACACTGCCTTCAGAGACTGGCTTGATTTCATTAATGCCTTCTAAATAAGCATACCACTTTCGAACTGTAGGTCTCTGGGCAATGCCAGCTGGTGGTGGTGTCCCTTTAAGGACCACATCTGGGAGGCGAAAAGGTCCCAGGAAAGATCACACTCTGTTCTCTTCTTATCTGCTCTGCTCGTTGCAACGCTCGCACCAGGGACAGTAAACCCTTCTCCAGGTCTGAATAGCTGCATTCAGTATCATTGAAGGAGTGTGAGCAAAATTCTAATGGTCTCTCCGGTCCTGCTGGTCCCTTCTGCCATAAATTACAACGGGAACCATGTTCACTGAGCCCCCATTCTACATGGACAGGGTCAGTTGGATGTATGGGGCCAAGTTGTTGGAATAACCTTAGCTCCTTTATTAGTAATTGCAGAGCATTAGTGTGTTGTTCAGTCCACACCCAGGATTTACCCTTTTTTGGCAAGCTATGAAGGGGGCGAGCAATGATGGAAAAGCCAGGATGTGTTTACGCCATAACTTAAAGTTCCCAGGACCTGCTGTAACTCCTTCGTGCTGGAAGGATTCTGTCCATGTTCTATTTTTTCAGGGTATCCTGAGGGACAGAAGCAGCTCCCTTAATCCACCAGACCCCCAGGAATTTAACTTCCTGTGCGGGTCCCTGACACTTTGAGTCGGGTCTACGTGAGGCACCCACTAACACTTCTGCCCTAGTCATTCGCTGCTCTCCCGGCAACCAGAGGTTAATTTTTGCAGTGGGGCATGTTTTTACCACACCATCAATTCCTGTGAAGTTGACTCTGCGTCGGGTGGGATTTATACCTAGAAGTTGTGCTGTTTCGTTAGTGATTGCAGACATTTGGGCTCCGGTATCAATAATAAAATTTACCAATATCTTCCGGGGTCCAACAGGAATGACAATAACAGGTTCGAGTCTTTATGAGAGCGCCATTGGATTGCTAGTACCTGCCCGACAGGGTTGCTCAGTGCCCTCCCCGGGGATAGGAGTGTTGTGGCTGGGACTCTGTCAAATCAATCAAGTTATGTTCCGGTGCAGAAGGCACAGTTTTCTCACGGCTTGGGGATTCTCTGGTTAGACTTTTCTCCCCAGCCGCATTATTCTTTCTAGGTAGAGATTGGACTAGCGTACGGAGATCTCCCGTAGGGTCACCGTGCAAGAATTGTCGGGGCACCCCTAATTGTAGGGCTTTACGCCACAACTCATTCCGGTCCTTATCAGGCTTAAACCTTCCCTCTGATTTAGGGTTTTGAGTGTGAGTTTGGACTTGGCGAACCTTTCGCGGGTGTTCGGAGGATTTCTCACTAGTTTGGCTGGCCCAGCCCAATTCGGCGCCATATTGATCTATTTCCTGTACATTCCAGGTGGGCATGTAGTGACGACGGCCCCGCCCATGAGCACCCCGAGCATCCCGTATACGATCTTGAGTGCGAACAAGGAACGGTTTCAGGCAATCGGGAAGACCACGGATGAGAGGGGCTAATCGATCGGGGTCGATAGGGGCTGACATTGGGGATTTCCGAAATTCCTCTCTGTCATACATGGCTTGCAGACAAGCTGCTTTCCGTACAGCCGCAAACAGATCAGAGTAGCCTGTAGCTCTAATCTCTAACGGCTCCCCCCTCTCTCGCGGATCCATACCCCTTGCCCAATAGGCTGCTCGAGCGGTTAGGGAATAATTATGATCCCCAGGCATAGTGGTTAAAAACACTCCTGGTCCCCAAGAGTCTCCTGCTTCTTCTCACTCAGCATAATTCTGCCCCCCCCTTCAGAAGAAACTCGCCACACGTACTCAACAGCTGACTCTTCTGGTCGCCTCGAATATTTCTCCCTTATTTTTGTTAACTCGGTTGGTGTCCATGGAACGGTACGCACAGTGGTGTGAATTTCATCACCATCATCAACTGCAGTTTCAGTTTTAACCAGAGACGTAAAGGAAAAACTTGGGATTTCAAAGTAAAAGTCCTTTCCTCCTCATCTTCTTCGTCATCCTCACTATTAGACAAAAAAATCTCCGGTCTGGTTCCGGAATTTGGATAACACATTAACTTACGAATCTGTTGGACCTGGTCGAGGGCTGCATTTTATCTAAGAGCCCGGTCACCCTTTCAATAACATTTTAAGTTGGCGATTTTCACTCCCAAGTTGAGCATTCCGGTTTCCTAAACATTCATTCTCACTCACAAGCTTATCGACTTGAGTTCTTAATCTTTCTCCTGTCTCCTTTTGCAAGGCTAATGATGACTTCAGCACCTCATTCTCCGATTTCAGGGTTGCATATTCTACAGCTGAAATCAGATTAGGAGCGGGGGTTTCTCTAGCTTCTTGTTGTGCACAAGATAAACAGGCGCCTAACACAGCACAAATCACACCCTTGCCTTTCCCCGCTCTGAGCTTCTGTGAAACCCGACGCTCTTCAATACGTTCCACCACTTTCTCTTCATCCTTCCAAAATTTTTGGGCCCACTCCTTCCCACCCTGGGAAGGAAGGCACAATCATATTTTGCAGCAGTTTATCCATGGCAATCCTGCCGACTACGCCAAATTCTGTTGCGTGAAACGGGGCCAAGCGGTTTTGGCAGAAGATAAACCCCCTTGCGTTCTAACACTCCTCACCGAGGTGGGAGGCCAGGTGCGGCTGGGTTTCAATTCTGAGTGATGCCCAATTCAGCACTATCAGCCCAATCGCGTTTAATATGTGTTAAACTATTACGATTTGGAGACACTAATAGTGGGCTGCACCTTCAGTCTAGTCGTGCTCCTGAACCAGCACGGCCTCTCTCAAGTTTTGGTCGCGTTCAGTGAGAAAGCGAAACGACTAGCTACTGAAACAGTGCAGTTTATTTAAACAACAGATATACAGGTTCTTTAGGATTGCCGGTGATAAATACACTGTCTGCAAAAGCACGTGCAAATAAAGACATTGTTAAATAGACAAACGCGCGACAAAATTATAAACGATACAGCCTGGCTATAAATGTAGGGTAGAGATTCTCTAGAGAAATTTCTAGAGTCCCCGAGAAAGCACTCGGTGTAATCAAAGTCTTACCCAAAGGCGTCCTTATGAGGGGGAAGAAAGGCTCAGCCCGTCGACTGATCCAGAAAACAGCGGTGGGATTCTTCGCGATGGTGTCTTCCCAGACATTCCCCCTCTCTGGGCTATTTTTATATTATTTTTTTAACTTCAAAGTGGAGTTTGAGTGACTTTAGTCATATGTACTTTTATTATGATTAATGTACTCAAGGAGGAGTGTTCACACCTCGGGGGCGGATAGCCTCCGGGATGGAGGTGTGTTTTGGTACATTGTGGTGAGCAAAGTTCGCACAAAAGGACAGCATTTCATCAACATTTGACGAAATGTTGGCTCGGGTGGCGTGTAGGCCGCTTATCAGTTCCGTAGTACCATCTCGTCCCCATATCTGCTATTCGTCACAAGGGAAGGCCACGGAACAAGCGCGTTCCGTTCCATCCCTCGTGTAGTTTCGCAAACAACCTTGTACAGGGAATCACAGCTGTTGCATTCTTCGTGTGCTAGCTGCGGCTGTTATTCTACCTCAGAAGCCTCTTGATTTTATGACTTTCCTTAATGTGTGAACAATGCTGTATTTTTGTATTCTTGGCCAATTTAGTAATTATTCCACAAGAACACACATTGGTTGCCGATTTATCAACGGGTCTAATCACCACAGGCCAACTGTAATCAAAACCATCTATGTAGACTCTACCAAAGCGGACAAATACAACACTGATTGTTACAAAATTATGGAGCCAAATTCAGATTGCTGGCACAATTTCACTTTCATCAAACCTACAGTAGTGTACTGTATTTGGGGCTACAAGGGCACAGAATTGTTATTTGAATTTATGATTGACTCAAATACACCTGAACTTGCTGAAATGAATCCAGAACCTACACCCCACAAACTCTCAAAGGCTCTCTCTTCTAAGAGAAAAAAAAAAAAAACACCTCTCTCTTTTCTAAGCCCTCCATTAGACTAACTCCTTACATTTTCAACATTGGCCCTTACGTTATTAAACACACACAGGTCAACAACAGGTACTGTTTAATCCCACATATTCCCTCAAACGAGCAGAATGTCAATGCAGATTAAAATCTCTGCGATCAAACCCACCTGCTCACCATTCCTGAGTACATCTTATGCAGAATGGTCAGCATGTTCGCAAACGAACTCTTGCCACTTCACACGGACGGAAGAGGGATGCGACTGGTATCTTAGGAACAGGCCTGGGAGTCTTGAATAGTATAGATGCTGAGATACTTGCCACAAACTAGTCACAACCGCTACTGATCTGGACAAATTAAGACATCCCCTACAGTCCTCTCTATTAGCATTGGGAAACCACCAACGGCTTTTATAGAATATATTGCCTCAATGGGAAGAAACGGGTGAAAAAGACCATCAGCTGATCACAGATGCACTTGGTACAACTCAAAGCAATGTTTCCTTGGCTCTTAGTTGTATCCAAGCCCAATTGTGGATGCAATCTATGACAGCCGCAATCATAAGGAAGGTAAAGAAGGCACCTTGCCCCACCGAAATTCGAAAAGTAATATGGGATAACGCAATTGAATTTGAGAAAAAATTTCAGTCCAGGTGGTATCTGGTTAATTTCACCTACGATCCCACTGAGAGCAAAGCCACAGCTTTTGTCTTAACGATACGCAATGCCTCCGTATACACCACATACCCAATCATCGCACTGGGGTTGAATCACCAAGGAGCTCTACTCTATCCAACACAGCACAGAGGTTGGGCACGACAAAATGAGACTAAATGGCAAACTGCTGATGTTGACGCATGCGTTTCACGAGACAACAAGGATTCATTTGTGAGAGTAATACTCTCAAAGCACAAGACCTTTGTCTTGACACCACCAGAATGTTTGTCACTTTGAGACACATCCCGATGAAACCCCAGAGAC